>NC_073691.1:184299189-184361425 GCF_029784155.1 Uranotaenia lowii
TATAAACACATGATTTGAAATCCATTGATAAACGATAAAAAAAAAATTTTACTGATGGGATCAGGGACGGGTTCAGATCAAAATCTTCATCAAGATCAGGAGCATTGATTAGAATCTGGATATGGACCTGGATTTGGATCTGGATCTGAATCTGGATCTAAATCTGAATCTGAATTTGAGTCTGGATGTGGATCTGGTTCTGAATCTGGATCTGGATATGGATCATGATGAGAGGCAGGATCGAGATCTGGGTCAGTATCTGGATTAGTATCTGGATTAGGGGCAGGATCTTGAACAAGATCGTAATTTGAATCAGAAAAGAATCAGTATCGGAATCCGAAACAGGATCAAGACCATGATCAAGATCAATCAGAGTGAAAACCTGGATCTGGATCTGGATTCAAATCTGGATCTAAATCTGGATCTAAATCTGGATCTAAATATGAATCTGGATCTCGATCAGGATCTGGATCTCCCAGCTAACATGAAATCGTAATAGAAATGATAATACAAATCGAATATTTAGACATTTTCAATAACCATCGTAAACAAGTTGGTATAGAGTGATTTTCTAATCATTCATTTACGACAAGCTTTGCTCAAAAAAAGCTGAATCGGATAGCAGTTTAGTCAATTCGTAAATACGTCTCCAAATAGTTGAGAATACGCTTATTCGACATTTACGATTTGAGTGAACTGATTTACGATAAATGCGCGACCCTTCTCCTTCTTTCTTCCTTTGACCGGTTCGTGAACAGAAAAATCTTACATATAGAGCTATAGCGCGAATTATTTCAACTAATGAGTTGGCATCGTGGTAAGGATACCAGACAGGACAACTCGGAGGCTGGAGTTCAAATCTCGGTCGGGGACATTTTTTTTTCATTCAAATTACTTCAAATCGTATATTTTGCATTTTGTGGGGAAATCGAATCGTTAAAATCTTGTCATTGTAGATATATCGCCTCCACTTTTATAGCTATATGCTATTTTGGTAAGTTTAATACAATCTTTTCATCTGGTATATTCGTTTGATTAATTCTGTTGTTCCTGCGATATACCCTCTTAAATGTTTGCTGGGCTGAATCTGGGTCTGGATCTGGATCTAAATCTGGATCTGAATCTCGATCTATATCTGGATGTAGATCTGGATGTGGATCTGAATCTGAATCTGAATGTGGATCTGAATCTGGATCTGGATTTGAATCTAAATCTGGATCTAAATCTGCATCTGGATCTCGATCTACATCTGGATCTAGATCTGGATCTGGATTTGGATCTAAATCTGGATCTAAATCTGGATCTAAATCTGGATCTATATCTGGATCTGGATCTGGATTTGAAATTAAATCTGGATCTAGATCTCGATCTCGATCTAGATCTGGATCTGGATCTGAATCTGGATCTAAATCTGGATCTAAATCTGGATCTAAATCTAGATCTAAATATGAATCTGGATCTCGATCAGGATCTGGATCTGAATCTGGGTCTGGATCTGGATCTGGATCTCGATCTATATCTGGATGTAGATCTGGATCTGAAACTGAATCTGAATGTGGATCTGAATCTGGATCTGGATTTGAATCTAAATCTGGATCTAAATCTGCATCTGGATTTCGATCTACATCTGGATCTAGATCTGGATCTGGATTTGGATCTGGATTTGGATCTAAATCTGGATCTAAATCTGGATCTACATCTGGATCTGGATCTGGATCTGGATTTGAAATTAAATCTGGATCTAGATCTCGATCTTGATCTAGATCTGGATCTGGATCTGGATCTGAATCTGGATCTAGATCTCAATCTGGATCTAAATCTGGATCTAAATCTGGATCTAAATCTGGATCTAAATCTGGATCAAAATCTGGATCTAAATCTAGATCTAAATATGAATCGGGATCTCGATCAGGATCTGGATCTGAATCTGGGTCTGGATCTGGATCTGGATCTCGATCTATATCAAGATCTAGATCTGGATCTCAATCTGGATTTGGATTTGGATCTTAATCTGGACCTTAACCTGTATCTGGATCTCGATCTGGATCTAAATCTGGATCTGGATTTCGATCTAGATCTGGATCCGGATCTGAATTTGGCTCTGGATTCAAAATCTGGAACTGGATCTGAATCTGAATCTGGATGTGGATCTGGATTTGGATCTGAATATGGATATGGATAGGGATCTGGATCTGAATCTGGATCTGGATCTGGATTAAAATCTGGATCTGAATCTTGATCTTAATATGAAATATCGATCAGGATCTAGATCTGGATCTGGATCTGAATCTGAATGTCGATCTGGATATGGGAACTGGATCTGGATTTGGATCTAAATTTGGATCTAAATCTGGATCTGGATCTCGATCTACATCTGGATCTGAATCTGGATCTGGATCTGGATCTGAATCTGGATATAGATCTAGATCTGAATCTGGATCTGGATTTGGATCTGGATTTTGATCAGGATCTGAATCTGGATCTGGATTCTGGATCTGGATTTGGATCAGGATCTGAATCAGGGGTCTGGATCAGGATCTGGATCAGGATCTGGATCAGGATTTGGATCAGGACCTGACTCAGGATCTGAATCAGGATCTGACTCAGGATCTAGATCAGGATCTGAATCAGGACCTGATTCAGGATCTGGATCACTATCTGGATCAGGATCTGGATCAGGATCTGGATCAGGATCTGGATCAGGATCTGGATCAGGATCTGGATCAGTATCTGGATCAGGATCTGGATCAGGATCTGGATCAGGATCTGAATCAAGATCTGGGTCAGGGTCTGGATCAGGATCTGGATCAGGATCTGGATAAGGATCTGGATTAGGATCTGGACCAGTATCTGGATCAGTATCTCAATCAGAGGCAGATCTTGAGCAAAATCTTAATTAGAATCAGAAAATCGTTAAGAATCAAGATCGGAATCCGGATTAGGATAAAGATCAACCAGAATCCGGACCTGGATCAGGATCTTGATCGTTATCGAGATCAGTAACTGGATCAAGTGGAGGATCATCATTTGGATCAGTACCTGGATTAGGACCAGGATCTGGATCAAGATTTTGATCAAGACAGTGACCAGGATTCGAATCAACTTCAATATCCTGTTAGAAATCTAGAAAAAGGTCTAGAATAAAGATCATTGTCGAGATCAAGATTGAGTTATGCATAAGTATCAGGATCAAGATTTAAGATTGTTCCAGATCAACAACAGGATCTGGATCAAGATCAATCACAGGATCAAAATCTAGATAAGTTTTTTTAAATTAGGGACAATTGCAATTAGGGACAAATTCATGATTCAAATTTGAAAAATGTTTAAAGGGTTCATGAGAATCACGTATGGAATCAGGATCTCGATCAGTTTTTGGATCACAATCAAGACAAAAATCCGAACCATTAAAAAATGAATCAGGTTCTTTATCAGAATCGGGATCTAATCGACTTCTTCATCAGGATCAGGATTAAGAACATGCCAAAGATAAAAATCAATATCAGGATAAGGCTTTGAATCATGGTAAGGATCTCAATAAAAATCTGAATCAGGATCTGGATCCGGATCATACTTAATTAGAAAGTAAGAATCAGTTCAAGGATCAAAATTAGGTTCTGGATCAGGATCGAGGTCATGATCGTAATGACTAGCAAGAGGATTTAAAATCGGGATGAGAATCCTGCTTCAGATCGTGATTCTGACACAGTTCCTGGAGCTTCTTAAGATACTTTTTCAAACTTAAGAGAATCGAAGCCAAAAAACTTTTTCCTCAATGTTTGAAAAAAAATTAAAGTTCTCGAAAAATGCAAGGAAATTGGGTAAAAGATATACTTTGAAGCGTATTTTCTCCGAATGTACTTTTTGTACATATCTAACTAAGTATGCCAGGTTTGTTGGTTTTATAAGGGCTTGCCCGGAATTTCAAGGAAAAAATGGGAAAATCCCGGTCTATCTCAGTTGCCGGATACCTGGGCAAAATGCTCAGATGTTGCTTGAGTTTTCTCTCGATATATATCAACGAATTCCAACCATAAACTCAAATTTGGTAAACATAATGTAGGATCTTAGCATCAAATGACAAAATTTTTCAAGCTGGTTTTATCGAAAAAAAAATTGCAAACTTTGTCCTTTAATTAAAAATTAAATTTAAAGCAGCTGAAGTGTCATAATAAAAAAAGTTTATTTTAAACTTTCATAAGAAAAACATAGATTTTGGCGGGATTTACCCAGATAATGTCCGGTAAGCTACAAATGGTGAATTCCACTGCCCTCTTACTTTCATCAGAAAAACTTAAAATTTAGCCACGTTTTTCCGGATTTGAAATGGTTTTTAAGTTGAAAATTTTGTATTCCACTGCCCAGATTTTTGCGGGATTTATGTGTTATATTTTTATAAAATGGTTCAAGATTTTAGTGTAAAATTACAAGATTTCATAAGCATGGTTTTATCAATACAAACTTGCGAAAATAGCTTGGAACTCAGCTACAGCGTCATGATAAGCGAAAAAATTTAATGTGTCTTTCTGCCACTCTCTGTTTTTAACTTTCATCAGAAGAAATTTAGATATAAGCCCGATTTTCCCGGATATTTCCCGGTTTTTGAACTAAAAATTTTGAATTCCAATGCCCAGATTATGCCAGTTTTGTGGGATAAAATGTGCGGCCCGTTCAGAAAAAAAAACCTGAAAAGCTTAATTTTCATCAGAAAAACCTTGATTTTAGGCGAGGGTATGGGCTGGGTAAACATGCCCGGACTGGCTCGGCCATAATACGTTCAGAAAAAAAATCTGAAAAGCTTAACTTTCATCAGAAAAACCTAGATCTTGGCCGGCTTTGTTCGGATATTTCCAGGTTTTTGAGCTTTTTGAATTCCACTGCCCGTATTTTGTCGAGTATGTTTGTAAAAACGCCTGGACTTGCTCGGCCCGGATACGTTCACAAAAAAAAAACTCGAAAGCTTAGCTTTCACCCTGTTTTGGCCGAATATATCCCTGTTTTAGAGCTGCAAATTTTGAATTCCGAGAACCGATCAAAGAAATGGAACACAACTTGACAGGGAAGTGAGTATGGCAATAATTGAAAAGGAACAAAACTTGACATGGAAATAAGTTTGGCAATAAGAAATATTTATGAGACTATCTGAGATTAGTTCCTTCTTTCATTGGTTAAACAGAAATGTTTCTGAACAACTCGACAACACGGAGAAAAAAGACGACTGTTGTTCTACTTTTTTCAGCAGGTTAAATCAATCATCAAAGAGTAGTTATTTTTTTTTTGCATCTATTATATAAAATTCTCTTGTAACGGTGTTTGTAGTACTACTCCTCCGAAATTACCTAAACGATTGAAATGAAATTATTTTTAGAATATTCTGTAGGCATGCGAATCGGTTTATATCGAATAAAAATAACAGAAAGTCGCATCAATTGTCCGTAATAATCAAATTTGTAGTTTTTTGAATGAAATTAAAGTCATGACATCCATTTTTGGAGATTTTCTTTACTTCGGGCGCCGGGCGATTTGTTTTTCGTCTCCATGGTCGTCCAAGGCGTCGCAAGCAAACGTCGAGAGAGGATGGTAACGATGGCATAGCATACTGATTAGTTGAAATATTTGGGCGCGCATTTCTAAACCAAGCATAATTTCAATGCATGTGGTAGCGATATGAAGCCTAGATGTGTTTTTTTCTTCTTGATTCCTAGATCATTTGTACAGCACATAGTAATGAATGACGCCCAGTTTGATATTTTGCCAATCAAATCAATACCATTTCAACGATTTAAAAAAAAACTATTTTAAGTTCAGCAGAAATTGTTGTCTGAATAATATGAACTTAGTACTGATGCATATAAAATTATGGTATGACTCTTTGCGGACATTTGAAAAAAAGAATGTGGGAAGATTTACATACAATTTTTTCGAACATGTAAAAATGTGTTTAACTGAAAATGTTTCGGGTGCCTTTAAATTTACAGAACAACAACAAAATCCATTGAAGATGAACAGACATATGAGCTGAACAAGAGTCTGTCCTTTAAAAAGGATTATATAGGGTGACTAGAGCAAGTGCAAACGTTCAACATTTACAAAAAATTTATACGTTATTCATATATACATGTTCGCATTATTTCTTCATCTATAAACCGTTGAGCCCAATTAAACAATCTGACTAAATAAATTCAACTTTTTTTTAAAATCATTTACCGAAAAACTGTTTACAGCTTCCTATTTGTTTACACAGTATTCAAGTACGTACTTAACATGAAAGTGTGTTTATGTTTAACATATTTTGGCTACATAGAAGAGACTTTAGATCCGCTTTTTTGTTGAAAAGTTTTTCTGTGATTGATATTCCAGAAGCATTATTTTTTTGATAGCAGAAGCAGATTTTTTTTTTGATAAGTTTTTATTATGACCTGAAAGTGTCGAAAATGATATTAACTCCTGTCATTTCACACGGTGAAACCAACGGTGGCAACGCGCCTTTTAGTCATGAAACATATACCTTTTAAGAATTATTTCTCCGAAATGATCAGAAAAGGTATGCTGAATGTTAAATCTGAAGCGGATATTCAAAATTATTAAATGTCTATGTAAATGAAGGTCTTATGGTAAAATAGTGTTCAGCGAAGTTGAAGTGCCAAGCATTATTTTATTCTGGAAAAAGCTGCAGATATATCAATGAAAGTTGATAAAATAGACAAACAGAAAAAAGTATTAAATTTATTTTAAAGTCTTTACGCTGACGCATCTGCATCAGCAATGTGTTTTCACTTGCATCAATAAATGGGACAAATGTACCTTTACTTAAATATTTCTTTTTGAAAGAATATGAAAGTTGAACTGTGATGATAGCCGAAAGACACTTATATGTTTTTAAAGGTTTCGAGGTATATTTACATGAAAACTTCCAGAAAAAACGAATGAACTCATGGAATCATTAGCCTTAACAGATTAGCTCTTTTCGGTTTTTAAAAATTAAATAACCTTTTCAGTTAGAATCTTAAAAAAAACAATGGTTTCAATTGGCAGATATGTCTATTAGGATAAAAATGCAAATAAAATTGCTGTAATTTGAATGAATATATAAAATAAAACAAAAACAAACAAAAGGAGGAATCCTTTCAAAACCGATCGTTTTTTTTATTAATTGGGTAAATTTTCAAAGGAATTTAATTAGCATTTTTTGCTGAAATTAATAATAAAACGGTGAACCTTTTTTTGACATGGTTTTGATGAAAAGATGGATATTATTTAATTATCACTGCTTCCGGGGGTGAAAAAAGTCAACGAAAAGCTGCTTGAAAATGGTTAGTAAAAAATCTCCTCTCCGAAGAAACTCGGGAATTGAAAGTACTGCGTTAGGTATAATATTGGGCACCCCCATTCTGAAATCAACTAAATGGTATTTAATAAATGAAAAATAGATATTATCAACATAAAGTTATTTATGGAACAAGCTACAAAGAGTGGATTTTTTAAGCATGCTGCATGAGGCTTGCCAAGTTTGAGTGCTGAAAAACTCAAATTTTCAACGGGAAGCTGATACCTGACACCATTCGGCAATATTCAAAGCATCCGAATCAAAGAAAAGTAGATTAAAAGTTTTCCTGTAAGATGCATGTAAGATTGATTGAGGGTAATGTTTTGATAATCTATGTGAAGACCCGTAGAATTGAGTTTAAATTTTTAGGTTTGATTCCGATAGAATTAAGCGTGACAAGAAGGATATGTAAAAAACTAGGACATGTTCACGAAAGCGAGACGCCAAGTTAAACATGGTAAGACGAAGTTTACCGGGTCAGCTAGTCTTACTATAAATATATTAGAATTCAACCTCCCACATTCAACTATAGATATGGTGTATTCAATTGTAATGGTATAATTTGTAATTTTTTGATTAGTTATAGTTATAGTTGAATCAACCATGGCTGAATAGTTGAATCAACAATATATTTAGTTGAATGCCCAACATCAACCAGTATATAAAGTTAAATTTATTATATTTATGGTTCAATCAATCATATAATTGTTTATATGTTTATAGTAGAATTCATGAAACCAATCATACAAATATCGTTGAATATTTTATAAATATTGTTGGTCAGTAATCAATCATCAATATGATAATTCAATCAAGAAATGTAGTTGATAAAACTATACTTTTTTCTTCGAGAACGAATCGAGCAAAATGGAATACTTAATGTCATGGGAGAGCATTTGAATTCAACAAATGTTTCTATGAACCTTTGACCCTGCACCCTACTTCCAATGAGTAAATAGGAAGTGGGAGGAGATTTTCCTATACAATAACTCTAGAACATAAATAAATTGATGCTAAGATTGGTATGGGACAGTATTTGGGAATGACAAATGCTTCACTGATGGTTTCAGTTTACTCAATTTTTCCAGTAAGGAATCAGGAAAGGGGAGCGGCTCCCATACAAACTTTAGAATAATTTGAAATCCAATATTTAATGGAATCAAATTTCGCATCGAAGCGTATACAAACGCAAGAAATGATTTTTTGATGCTCTTTCTCTACAGTAGAGTGATAGAAATGGGAAGGAGGTCACCCTTACAATTTCGATCGAATTTTGGTGTGCTTTTCCATAAAAGTCTCTTCACCAGGGTTGAGATAATTTAATTTGTAGTGATACCAAATAAAACAGAGTTCTTTTTGTATCGAAATCTGCTAATATAATCACATTTATGCTCGTCAAGTCATGTGAAATTGTCAGGTCACTTTTGTAGATTGATTTATGCTTGGATTATCCATCCGTCATATTAGCAACATTTACCTAATGATTTCCAATCTGTTCAACTGGCAACAATTCCAGCGAACACTACGAATTCACTCTTCGTCGATTCTAGAACAATAGCGAATTGGCGTTTTCTCTAACTTACGACTCTCTTTCATTGTTTACACTGGCCACGCGGTTCGTCAGTCCGGATCAATCGATATTCAACTGTATGTAATTTGAAATTTGTGGTTCTTTTCTAAATTCAGTGCGTTTTCAAAAAAGATGATTTTTGGGAATGAGATCCTGAAAGTAAGCGAATAAAGGTTAAGAAACATAAATATAAAAAAATTATTTAAAATCAATAATCCCAAACCATTTGTTATTCTGATATCAGGATCCATTTCAATTACCGTTTTTTTTTCAGGTGATCCTAGAAGACGTTCCAAAACTTTCAACCATCCATGCTAACCACCCATCGATGATGCAACGAACCAAGCAGGCTACGGAAAGTGTAAAATCATAACACCGATCGTAGTCGTCCGGCTCAAAATTTGCCAACCGTAGTGTAGGTTGCTCAAACCGATTGTTGAAGATGTAATTTTTTTTTCTATATTTCTTCTCTTCCAAAGGAGCAGCGCATCTACAGTCTTTTCCAAACCGGCAGCCAAGAAGAAAAATCCTACCCGGCAGCGGGCAAGGAAAAACGCAACGCAATTTCCCCGATGTAAAAGAAGAGCAAGCAGCAATAGGCAATGACGACAACAAGCGAAACAAGTTCAAGGAGCGAGATTGGAACAGAAGAACAAACACACTGTCCTCCCGCGGCCTACTACGACTTCTCGTGGTTTGCGGATTGGCGAGAGAGTGTGTGCGTGACGTGATTTTCTCCGGACCCTGGTATGGGTGAGCACACTCACTCCCCCTGTCATGGTAGAACACATTTTCCGCACGTCCGTCGATCTCTCTCCCCGCTTCTTCTCTCTACCTCTCCAGGGACGGGCGCAAAAACAAGGGCAATCCAACGAAGACGGAGGGGTCGCGCACCCGATACTCGCAGCAGCTTGCTAACTAACGAAAAACCCAAATTTTACGACTCTTGAACGAGTCGACCAAACAGGAAAAAAACCTCAAACGAAAAGCTGTGCGGTGAGTCTCGGGGTTCTCCTGCTCTCGCTCGTCTCGTCGCACGTCCCGGTCTGCGATTTTCGGCTGAGCGCTCGCATTCTTCGGTGGTCGCCATCTCGCTTCCGCGCATGGAACCGAGCCGGGCGCCTGTGCTCTGATAAAACGAACGATCGACCGACCGATTCATTCGGTGTCTCGTGTGGTGCGTTTTTGTTCTTCGCTGCCGTTTTTTCGGGGTTCTTTGGCAGCCTAGGGGTGTCGCACTAGCACACTCACAGTTTGACCACGAGCAGACCGAGACACACAATCTGGGATTTGGGAACGGCAGCAGAAAGCAAACTAGAGCCGAGTTAGCCCAACTAAGGCGGCAGCCGTAGCAGCAGCGAGTACGAGACGCGGATTCCTGCCCAAGGTTTTGGAGACCGACCTGCCGGGGTAATTTAATTTTAGCGCTGGAATCGAACTATAAGGTTTCGATTGGATTAACCTCCCACCGACTGTAGTCTGACGCCTGAAGCGAGAAATCTCCGGAGAGGGGTCCCCCGGTTGGAGAAAGAAAACTGCAGCTAATTAGAAAGTAACGAGATTAAGGAAGCGGCGACCGAGATTGGATCGCTCCTTTGTGGGGTGGTGGGGATTTGTCGAAGAAAGTGTCCGAGCAAAAATGTGTTCATTAAAATACTCATTTCCTAAAGTGTTTGCAGCCCTGTCTGTGTGGAAGTAGTGACCATTTGGGCGAAACATCTAATCAAGTTTGTCCTTTTAGTTGGTGAAGTGTCCACATTCGATGGGTCTGTGTGATTACGTGAGGGGTTTTCCTAAAGTGCTTTAAAACACGAAGAATCACAGTGAGTGCACTAACGCGGTGTGACGCCTTATCGTTGCTATCGTACTGCTTCATGAACGTATACTGAATGTATCCTGAGTGCAACCTATCCGGTATACCTTCAGTATACGTAACAGGAGGCGGCACAGTCATCTTTAACACTGAAAATCACTCGCGAGCAAAAAAGTTGTATAGTTTAAGTGTCGATTTTGGTTCACTTTATTTATCACTGGCACCGGGATAGAGAGGGAATTGAACACTGGACTAGGTGGTCCTTCGAACCGGATTCGGTAAGATTTCACTTAAGTAACGGGTTTCTGTTGAGTCCTGGTTGGTCCTTCGAGCCGGATTCGGTATGATTTCTCTTAAGTCACGACTTACTGTTGAGTTCTGGTTGGTCCTTCGAGCCGGATTCAGTAAGATTTTTCTTTTTCTTAGAGACATAAGCATGTAGGTCCTTCGAACCAGTCCTGGTAGGATATTCCAGAAGAAAAAACTATCTTTAAAGTCATTCTAGAATGATAGTTGAGAGTCTCCTTCAATTTGCAGCGTGTAGTAAGTATGTTTTTGTCAAAAAATGTCCAAGTTCATCAGTCAGGTAAGCATAAATAAACATCGTTCCTACTCTAAATTTTCGGATAGTATTCAAACTATGTAACTCTAATCAAACGTGGTAGAATTAAACGTATTATGAGACTGTTTTCAACAATCCACCAAAACATTCATTTCAGAAATCTAACAGGCACAACTCAGAGTAGCAGTCCAGTAGATCTCCCAATACCCAAAGTAAGCCCATCATTTAAACATTAAACAACCTCAATCTGCTTTGATCCTTAGAGCACCGATCCTGCCAGTCAGCCAGAGCACCTGTAGCGGTCAGACGACACCCCGGACCTTCTCAACAATCAGAGACCGCGACCCAGAAGAGCAGCCGGCCTTACCCACACAACTCAACCCGGCAATCTGTCAATCCATCAATCGACAACATCTCCCAATACTCCAATGTCATCACCACCATGTGTCCGGGAGGAGACGTCACCAGACGCCAAACCCGAAACAAAACAAAATCGCAGCATGCCGGTATCCCCCATCGTCAGTCAACATCTCAATATCTCAACATCAACATCCAACCCAAACTAGTATGGGTGCTCGCGCGCGAGAGAGAGTGAGAACGAGTAAAGTATCAATCAAAACATCAAAACAACCTTCTGGCATCGTTGACGCCAAGGCCTACTACCACGAGTTCGTCATTTCGTCAATCATCTCATGGCTCCACATCACATCAAGTGGAGTACCCCTCGCTCGTCATCAATTTCTTCGTTTATCCCTCTACTTCAGACTCACAAAGGCGCATGTCCTAGAATCCCGTCTCTCCCCCCAAAAAAGCCAACAACGTCTTACCGTAGTCTTCTCACTTTCCAAGCCGTTTCCAACAAGAAGAAACGCTGAACGTCACCTCCCGGACTATTCCGTTCGATGGAATCGGTCCCTCGGGGGAGCTTCAGCGAAAACGAAATCCACTCTCGGATGTGTGAAAAATTAATGGATTCTCCTCCCCGTCCGTCTTTCGACTTCTTCCGACCGGAATATTCCCGGTCCCGGACTTCTGCGGTTTGGCGTGTGGAATGAATTCGTAATATCGGCCGCTCGCTGCTAGCCCCGATATTAAGTTTTTAATAAAAACTCATAACGAACTGCAAGTTTTTTGATTGGAAACATGGTTTCGTTCGCTGTTGGCCGGCATCCATATGTTGGCACGGTTAGGGCGGCTAGTCTTGCAGTATTCCAGAATGATGGTAGCGCCACGTTTCACCCTAGCGGGAAACGGCGGGAACTAACTTGCCAAGGGGAATCTTCATCGGGTCGAGAGGAATCATTCCAATAGGAATGAGGCGTCCAATCGGATCTTAGCTTTCCCCGGTTTCGGATTTAAAAAGTAATGAAATTAAAGAACAAAAATTTCGATTGCAAGACCGAATTTCTGTTTTGAGAAGTACCCAATAAACTTTAAAGAAACCTTTCAAACTATAAGGAAACAAGTGTAAAATTAGTTGTTTTAAGTAACTATTACAAATCCGAAATTCATGATGCACAAAGAACACTAGTATAGTAAGTTCAACCTTCATAAGATTCCGATTTTCTTGAAGAAACTTGTTTATTTTTTCCAACCTTATTTCAGGCTATATACGCTGGAAAGTCTCAAAGAAATAAAATCAAATGACTGGTTTTTTGGAAGTTGCAATATTTCCAATTTTTCAGTTTTTGGAGTTATTGTAAAGTTGTCATACAGAATAGTCCTACTCTTTTTTGTCTTGAAAAACTTGATTTTTGAATAAGTTTCCCTTACAATTTATTAATGAATTCTCAATGCTTCAAAACAAAAACACTATTCTTGACAATAGAAATAAATTCAAGATTAGTAAATGAGTAGATAATTTTTTTTTGCATTTCATGGTCAAAATCTGGATTTTTTCCAAAAAAAAGCGATTGCCTGATAATTCTCAGTTTGGAACTGAGCTTTGGGGTTCCATTTAAAAAATTTAATTCAACCACGGAATCTATCGATTGCTTCGATTCAGTAGAATTTTTCTACCAAGTAGGCTCACCACACATATTAGAGTGGATATCTTAGGATTTTTTAACAAAAAAAATTAAAATTTATTGAGATTACGATGATGTTTGTTGAATTGTTGAAAATTAAGTGTAAGCAGATTGAAATGCAAAGTACACATTTCAACGAGGGAAAAAAAAATTAAGATTGTGATATGTACTTTCAAAATTTCAGGCTCAAGTTCTGATTGAACATTAGTTTATTTTTCCGGCTCTCATACTATATTGGACTGTTGAGGTTCAGTTTCGTTAATATAAAATTTATTTATGAACGATGAATTTGGGATTGAATTAATGATCCATAAATCAGGCCTGAATTTGGGTTTCAGAATTCGAATTTTAATTTTAGTTTCTGATTTTTCAACCTTCTGATTTCGTTGAATGTTATTCTTACTAAGTATTTCGAAATTTGGTTTCGATTTTAGAGCCTTTCTTCTGGCTGCTGGATTTAGCATTTATTTTGGCTATACTCTGAGTCCGAATTTTCCGAATTTAGAACTTGAAATCTTAAAACAAATTTTTAAAAAATTCTTAGAAAGAATTTTTTATTTTAAAATTCTGATTTTATGTTATAAATTTTCAATGCAGATTAATCCAAAAAATTCAAACGTTATTCCGTCATTCATACACTCATGATCTGTAATTCAAATTATTGTTTTATCCATAGAAAGCAAGCAAGCAACTCCAATTGAATGCGAAAAATGCATAATTCATCTCACAAGCTCGAAAATCCCGTATCTGAAAAAAAAACCCGAGTTTGCATGATTTTTTTTCCAAGAAATTTCAATCCTGACATTTCTTATTCATGCAGGGCCGTAGGAAGAACCGACTCATGGGGGGGGGGGGGGTTGATTTATGAAACCTTACAAAAAAAGTTTTGAATTCACTTTCATCGATGGTTAAATCTTTTAATTTGTTCAAGGGTCTGTTAGGTAAGGCTTATTTGATTTGGATTTAAAATAAGTTTTTTAGGAAAGCCTTCAAATTAAAAAAAAAAATCTTAATCTATGCTCAAATAGAGCAAGTACACTCAATCGATCAAACTTTTGAGCAAATTTAAAGAAGTTAACCAAATCGATGAAAATAAAAAAAATATTAAAAAAAAAATTAAAATTAAAAATTTTTGGCTTAAATCTTGTTCTTAACCAAATTGTTATTTAAGATTTAAATTTGGCATTTCTAAAAACCACTATAAAAATAATTTTAAACAACACACCGAAAAAAAATCAAATTTTGCGAAATGTTTAAATAAAGAAATCTACCTTTTTCTCTATCGGTAAATATTTTGAATCAAAAATCTATTCCATAATAAAAATCCTTTGGAAGACTTTTTTTTTCAGAAAAAAAAGATTTTTTTGCATAAAACAAAACTCCTAAACTAAAAAAATGAACTCGAACTTTACTATATACTTGTGTGTTTAAAATTACTTTGATTGAAAATTTAAAATTTTGAAATTTTGAAATTAACAAAAAAAAAAATATAAATATGTGATCTCAACGAAATAGTCAATTTGATATTTTCATCTTGATTGTAAAACTTATTTACATTTTAAATTTTGAATCTAAATTCTGCGGTTGAATTAAATTTTAGAATTTTCAATTTGTTTCTGAATTTCAATACGATTACTGAAGTGGACGAAAATATCCGAATCTTAATTTCAATTCAGAATTTTTAAAGCCATGTTTTTGAGGGTCCTCATTCATGAATCTTTAATTTAAATTCTGTAGTTGTGGGTTTAAATAAGATTTCTATTAATTCAATAATGCAGGTTTTCCCGATTTTTCAAGTTTCGTTTTCAATTCGCTGTTTTTTCCGGGCTTTTCCCGGTTCGCTGGTAGCTCTTGGCATTCAAAAATGGACCTCTAAATTGGTTTCTGATGACTTTTAATGAAAATTATTGAGAATTTTATTCTTGTTAATTATATGTCACAACCTAGAAAATATTTTATATGAGAACCCTTCATATAATAGAAGGGAGAAGAAAATAAAAATTAATTTAGTTAATTGTGGTGATCACCCAAACCCCCTCCCCTTCATGCGGGGAAAAACGATATAAAATACACTTACTTGAAACGCTCGAAAAATTTAAAACTTTTCCTAGTCAGTATACCCTTGAATTTTCAAAGTTTTGGGATAAGCTTAACAGCTGCACGTTATCCAAAACAACGGGAAAATTGTGACCAATCATTATTTAAAGTTGAGCCTTCGAAAGTCTATTTTGTTCGCTAATAAATTAACAGAAGTTTTATTCTATGATTACAAAGCAATTTAGTTGTACTTAAACCTTTATCGTTAGAAAACCTTTTTAACGATTTTCAAAATTTGCATACCACAGGATTGAAAAACTTTTTTTAAATATTTTTTCAGAAACAAGCATTGAACAAACTTAATGATTTGTTGTCGGTATTCCTAATCTCGCTTTGAGGCGGCCTTTAAATTTCTTCTTTTCCAACAAAAATCCAATAGTTTATTTAATTAATCCAGAATGGGGGCAAGTTTTAGACTTAATTGTCAAAAGCTAGTTAACATCGAAAAAAACTCCTGGATTAAGGAAAACTGCCGATTTCAAAATAACAATTTTTCGAAAAATTTGTACATAACCAGTTTTTTTTCATGTTTTATCTAGATGAATGTTTTGACAACTGCTCAAACAGCCAAACAGTGGCCAGTAATATAGATAGAAAGATTTATATTATTTGAAAAATTCTGCTTAAAAAATGTAAATAATGATTCTCTTTGGCTTTTACGCTGATTTTACCTTGTCTAAAGGCAATTTTTGTTTTATGAAGGTTAAAATTATTCTTTTTTTTTTTTCAAATCAAAAACAGTCAATAACAATTTTAACAACTATTTTTTCGTTTGTTTATCATTTCCTGTTAAATGTTAAAAAATAAGAACTTTGAAATGAAGAGATTCGATTTTTTTTATAATCATAAGAAATGCTAGTCCTGATTTTGAAAGAAAGCATCCCTAAATCTCTTAGTTTTTAAATAAATGGTCAATTTCAATTAAAAAAAACCCATTTAAGAATCACATTTCAAATTTTTCCGTTTCAAATCTATGGTAATCAAAATGAAAAAAAAATCGTTTGTAAAACCAAGAATTTGAATTATTACGAATTTCAAGTTAGAATGTTTAATGTCTAGAAGTTCTTGCAACAATAGACTGAGTCGATTTTTGGTCATTTTTAAATTTCTCAAACCCTGATGGTGTCTAAAGGGCTTTGTTTTGGTTCAAAACTCAACAATGATTTTTTGCAAAAATTTTAAATTACGTTTACATGAGTAAATTTGAACAAGTAGGTTTGTATGGCAATTTGAAAATTTTTAACTGAAATATCAACATATTTTTTGCTTGCTTATGGTTTCTGTGTTAAAAGATATATTTTTTAGGGAAATTTTCTGCTTAACAACTTTGTCCAAAACCGTAACTTCGTATCTTGTAAGGTAAAAAAGGTATAAGCTGTTTAACAGTGGTACGTCTTATGGCATTGAAAAACAATAAATTCAATTGACATCACTGCTGGGTGCCTAGCGAGGTATTGCATGAGTATATTTCATGCAATTACTTCGCAAGGAACCAGCAGTGATGCCAATTGAATTTATTGTTTTCAATGCCAAGAGACATTCTACTGCTCAACAGCTTATACCTTTTTTACCTAATAAGGTACGTATTAACGGTCTTCGACAATGTTGTTCAGCGAAAAATTTCATTTAGAGAATTTATAAATTGACACAAAAACCATCATCAGGCTCGGCTCCACAGAAAAAAAACAAAAATGAGGTTTATTCTTCAGTACAAAATATTCAATTTTCCTATGTAATCCTAAATGTTCAAATTTACTCATGTAAACGCTACTTAAAAATGCTGCAAACAACCATGGATGAGTTTTGAACCAAAACGAAGCTTTTTGGATCCCATAGTTTGAAAAATTATCTGGGAAACAAGCGATCGCATCGAAAAATCTTGGAGAGTTTTTTGACTAATTCGGATTCACAACAATCATATCGTCAATATTGTTTCCAGATCATTCACACAATGGTTATTAAAATTTAAAATTTCAAATTTCAATCTAGTTTCAGCTTTGACCAAAAAAAAATGTTATGAATAAAGAGGATAAACTGCACAAGATATCAGCATGTTTCAATAACCAATTTTGAAAGATTTTGACGTCAAAAGCTCAAATATTCTGTCAGATTTTGGTACCTAGTGAAAACATTTAGATTTTAAAATTTGTACTGAAATCAGTCATTTCATAGTGGTCCAGAACGGGAATTTAGCGAGACAAAATTCGTAACGCAGAAACTTAAAGAAATAGACAAAAGGTGTCTTGAGCAAACATGCTCATCAAATAATGCGCTGGTAGCTTATAAATTTTTAAACCTATTTAAGATCTAAAATTGATTTTAAATACCTTTTTTATCTTTTATTTTATGAAGGAAACAGGTGCCTGAGATACAAGGTTTTAGAAAATAAATGTTATTCTACAATTTTATGAAAATTAAATTCAAAAGGATGAAACTTTTTCTGACATCACAAAAAAAACGTTAGAAAGTTTTTGAAAGTAAAAATTGTGATTTCATTTATACTTGTCTAAGATTGCAATCATAATTTCGGTTTTAATTTTTTTTTTACATTTCATCAAATATCTACGAAAATCCAGAACTGGAAAAAAATAAAGGGAATACTTATATAAATTTTTCTCAAAAGTTAAAATCACTCACAGTCATCGAGAAAATTGACCATTGGTTCGAAACGATTATTTTCAAAATTTTTGTAGCGTTTTACAGTTGAAAAAAATAATGCACAAATTTATCAAATGATTTTAACCTATTTTCTAATGTAAGCCTTGAATCTCAGAAACAAGAGCTGAGATAGAGAAATTTAATGCATATTTGAATTCAGCAGTCCCAAATAAGTCAACATCAGCTCTTAAACTGTTTGCACAACGAAAAACAATTTTTTTCCTTGTGCGATGAGAAATTGATGATTTATTAAATAAACTTTTAGTTTCACTTGACAACAAAGTTCATATTTTCTGAGGTGCAAAGAATATTCGAGCTTATTTGAAACTTTGGGGTTGCCGAAAAAAAATTCTTATTTTCTGAGATTTTATCCAGAAATTCTGTGATTGGTTTTTGTGATGCTTTTTTCGTTAATTTCATCAAAAAGTCATGTCAAGTTGTGTTTTTTTACATTTTACTTGAGAAAAATCGTTAAATATTACTTATCTTATATAATTTTCCAATTCATAGTTAAAAATCCAAAATTTATATTGACCTTTAAAAAATCAATTTTGGACAATCGTATGCAATTTTAAAATTTTGAGAAATCTGTGACTACTTTCTGTTGAAATTCTGTTAGATACACAGAATCTGTGATTTAAATCTGCTCAAAATAATGTGGAATTAAAGATTTTTCTGTGATTTCGGCAACCTTGGTGCTGACTCCAAATATTCATTCATTATTTTATCAATAAGCTCTCGTTTTAGATAACCTTTGTTATTTATTAAACAAATTTGTGCACTTTTTTGGCAAAACTGAATCATTACAAATATTTTGAAAATAAAGTTACAAGAGTCAATTTATCCAAAGTCTGCGATAGGTTTTCTTCTAAGGAAAAAACTATTGAAGCATTTTTCTTGATAATTTTTTTTTTCCAAATCGACGGAATTTTAAACAGGATCAAAGCTACATTGAGCAGCATAGGTGCAACAAGTGAGGTGGTAATAATGTGCTTTTAAGCTATGTCGTAAGACTGAATACTATTTATGAAAATAAAAATGAATATTAAATCCTTGATATTTAAAAAAAACGATTAGTCAAAAAAATTCACAGTCTTCACCAAGCTGTTGAATGATTTCAAATCTTTGTTTTCAAATACTCAAAAGCTTTCTTAAAGGATGTCAGAAAAAGACCTTCTTCAAATTTTTTAAAATGCAGATTTTTTTTTTTAAATCAATGTATCTCTGAAAAAAAAATGAATTTGACTAGATTTGAATTCTTGATTGAATAAAATTGTAAATTTTTTCTTGGTTTATCAAAGATCGATTTTATCCAAAACTGACCACTTTTTAAAATTCACTGATTGCATTGATTGCAAAATCTGCAAATATTTTGAATTCAGGAAGACTACACTACAAACTAGACAACCAAGACTACATCTTCCAACATCAGTTTTTGAAGCTAAGGCAGAAAAAATCTGTTACCCTGTTAATTTTATTTGTTTCGATTCAGATAGAAAAAGAAAGTTTCAAATCAAGATAGAAAGCTTGAAATTCGAGGGCAAATCAATGAAACGAAAGTTTCAAAAGCTTAGGAGTTAAGGATCCTATTTTACTTCTTAATTTCAGATTTAAATTAAAATCTAAAAATAAATTTCTTCATCATAAATTCAGAATGAGAAAAAATTGCAGAACTGAGCAAAATTCAGAAAAATTCAGACAAATATGCTCATAAGTCGATTTTTATTAACTCTCTGATATATAAAATACAAAAATCATCCATTTATCAACAGTTTTTCGCATGGAAAATTGTAGGTTCGTGAATTGAAATTGTATCAAAAGATTTATTAAAAATAGTTTGTGTAGAAAATGGGATAATTTAATTGAGTTTAATTTTTTTTTCAATTATTTCGATTTAATTTAATACGGTCAAATTGGAAGAGAAGATGCAGCTAACTAGTACAGCACATCTCCCTTCCTCCTCTCACTCATCCAAAATGAAGATTTTTTCACTAGATATTAAAGTTTTTTTATTGGTCGATTGAAAAGTTCAAGTAACCTGTACAAATTTAAACTTATCCGTTCTTATAACTGGTCAATTATTTGTTTCAGATAAAACGGACAATTCTGAATTTAGAATCGATTTGATATTTTTTTTTGATAAACCTCAACCCAGTTTCCATCGACCGGGGCCAGCAGCTCACCGGTCGAAGTCTGTGGAGGAGTGAATTACGACTTCTAGGGCCGTAAACTTTCCCATTGGAATGCCGAGGTGAGCCGTTTCACCCATACTTGGTAGCGCAGAAAATAGAGAGCAAAACACTTTCCCGTCAACAAAGAAAGAGGTAAGGAGTTAAGTAAGAAAATTCGGAGGTAAGGATGAAATACCTTCAAAGCGGCCGGCGTGTGTAGCCGTAAATTTGGCGGTTTTACTTGCTCTTGACACGCACTAAGCAGAAACTAGGAAGGTTGTTTCGTTCGTCCGGTTAGTAGTAAGAAATTGCAAAAAAAACTGTGTAGTAAAATAAATAACAGTAAACGTACTCCAAAAGGGCATCGAAATTCTTGGAGGACTATTTTCTTTCGGTTGCTCATGCTTCTTCGAAAGGAAAAGGTCAAATTTTGAGTCATCCACGTTTTGAAGGAGTCTAAAACAGCTGACGGATGTTGTCGTGCTCGAAGGATCTTCTGAAGGCTGAAGTCAGTGGATCGACTTGGCATTTCATGCTTCCCATAAGATTCGGGGTTAAGCTTAACCTTGACATTCCAATTCGAAAAGTTTACACCAAAATTTGAGAAAAGCCTGAGCATTGAAGAAAAATTGTGAAACAGCATATTTCGTCAAACTTTGGATCTCGATTCTCAGACAAATTTGACAATTTTGACAATTTTGACTATTTTGACAATTTTGACAATTTTGACAATTTTGACAATTTTGACAATTTTGACAATTTTGACAATTTTGATAATTTTGACAATTTTGACTATTTTGACAATTTTGACAATTTTGACAATTTTGACAATTTTGACAATTTTGACAATTTTGACAATTTTGACAATTTTTACAATTTTGACAATTTTGACAATTTTGACAATTTTGACAATTTTGACAATTTTGACAATTTTGACAATTTTGATAATTTTGACAATTTTGACTATTTTGACAATTTTGACAATTTTGACAATTTTGACAATTTTGACAATTTTGACAATTTTGACAATTTTGACAATTTTGACAATTTTTACAATTTTTACAATTTTGACAATTTTGACAATTTTGACAATTTTGACAATTTTGACAATTTTGACAATTTTGACAATTTTGACAATTTTGACAATTTTGACAATTTTGACAATTTTGACAATTTTGACAATTTTGACAATTTTGACAATTTTGACAATTTTGACAATTTTGACAATTTTGACAATTTTGACAATTTTGACAATTTTGACAATTTTGACAATTTTGACAATTTTGACAATTTTGACAATTTTGACAATTTTGACAATTTTGACAATTTTGACAATTTTGACAATTTTGACAATTTTGACAATTTTGACAATTTTGACAATTTTGACAATTTTGACAATTTTGACAATTTTGACAATTTTAACAATTTTGACAATTTTGACAATTTTGACAATTTTGACAATTTTGACAATTTTGACATTTTTGACAATTTTGACAATTTTGACAATTTTGACAATTTTGACAATTTTGACAATTTTGACAATTTTGACAATTTTGACAATTTTGACAATTTTGACAATTTTGACAATTTTGACAATTTTGACAATTTTGACAATTTTGACAATTTTGACAATTTTGACAATTTTGACAATTTTGACAATTTTGACAATTTTGACAATTTTGACAATTTTGACAATTTTGACAATTTTGACAATTTTGACAATTTTGACAATTTTGACAATTTGGACAATTTTGACAATTTTGACAATTTTGACAATTTTGACAATTTTGACAATTTTGACAATTTTGACAATTTTGACAATTTTGACAATTTTGACAATTTTGACAATTTTGACAATTTTGACAATTTTGACAATTTTGACAATTTTGACAATTTTGACAATTTTGACAATTTTGACAATTTTGACAATTTTGACAATTTTGACAATTTTGACAATTTTGACAATTTTGACAATTTTGACAATTTTGACAATTTTGACAATTTTGACAATTTTGACAATTTTGACAATTTTGACAATTTTGACAATTTTGACAATTTTGACAATTTTGACAATTTTGACAATTTTGACAATTTAGACAATTTTGACAATTTTGACAATTTTGACAATTTTGACAATTTTGACAATTTTGACAATTTCGACAATTTTGACAATTTTGACAATTTTGACAATTTTGACAATTTTGACAATTTTGACAATTTTGACAATTTTGACAATTTTGACAATTTTGACAATTTTGACAATTTTGACAATTTTGACAATTTTGACAATTTTGACAATTTTGACAATTTTGACAATTTTGACAATTTTGACAATTTTGACAATTTTGACAATTTTGACAATTTTGACAATTTTGACAATTTTGACAATTTTGACAATTTTGACAATTTTGACAATTTTGACAATTTTGACAATTTTGACAATTTTGACAATTTTGACAATTTTGACAATTTTGACAATTTTGACAATTTTGACAATTTTGACAATTTTGACAATTTTGACAATTTTGACAATTTTGACAATTTTGACAATTTTGACATTTTCGACAATTTTGACAATTTTGACCATTTTTCAAATAGGCAACTTTTCATATTTTATACCGTAAAGTTATTAGTTAAGAATACTTGCTTAGGGAATTTCCTCATAATATGGTGAATTACAGTGGGGTTTTTTTTTTTGAAGGAGTGGCATTGTCATGCATACCTGTGAAGGAAAAAAAAGATTAAAGTTAGTTAAATTGTCGAAGAAAAATTTCTTATTCAATTTTATTTGTTCAAAATTTATTGGATTGTTTTTCATAAGTTCGTTTTTTTTAAATTAATGAAAGTTACCCATTTTATCCTATTTAATTGCTTTTTTTTCAGTGCAGCCATTTTTCTCAATAATCAGGGAGTATTCTGCCTCCCCTAGACCCAACCGTGGCCAGTGAATCCATAAGTGGGATCGCTAATGGTGTACGATTGAGTAAGAAGAGATCCAATGTTCCCGTTTTGGCCCGGCCACTGGTGGAATTTCTATTAACTTCTTCGCTTATCTTACCATTCGCTATTGAATGCAATAAATTGCCATGTTTTATTGTTTTTATGTTTTCGTTTTCTACTAGCCATCCCCGATTTCTTGCGCGCCTCCTTCCTACGCTGAACACAGCGTAAAGATTCTCAATCGTAGCAACCTGTTTTACTACAATGAATCAGACTTAAAGTAGAGGGAAAAACAACCAGTAGCAACTGGCCACTCGCAGCATGGCTTGTTCTTCTTATTTTTTGTTTATTTTTTTCATTTTTTTGTAGAGGATTTCTGACAATCGCTTTCGGAATATCAAGCAGCGGTTCAGCCATTTTCGAACACACAAAAATCGACCCTAATTAATGGATTAATTCTAATAACAAGTCTTAAAAGGGGAACTTTTCTTCCACGCCGCCAAAGTAAAAACCGAGAAAACAAAAATGTACGTTTTAATTAAGCTCGTCTTTTTTGTTTAATTCCACTCATTCATTAGCCACCTGGTAAGCTCCTGCATCTACAATGTATTATTTCGGATCGTCTTCATTCTCAAGCCAAAGCGAGTTTGCTTGACGTTTGAATCCAAATTGGCTTATTTCGAAGTTTAAAGGAAAAGATAACTCAACTTCAGCAAGAGGAAAGGCGATGCGATTAACAAGTGTCTGCATTGTGCTTGTTGGGATTCTTACTGTCTTATTTATGCTTTCTGTTTCCTTTCTTCAAGCTGAATCATCTTCATTCATAAATATGATGAATGGTTAATTGTTTGGATTTCGTTTTTCTTGTTGACTTCTACAGCTTAAATGGTTTCTTAAAAGGAATTTATATACGAGTTGTGAAACTAGGTACACTCTTTCTCTCTTTTTCTGTCTCTCTCAAGAGTTTTCAGGTATGATTGTGTTTGCAATTATTTTTTGAAAAAAAAAATATTTTCAAGACAAAATTAAAAAAAAAACTTAAGTTATGGTTTGATGTTGAGAATTCTCAAGTTAAATTTGAGGATTAGGGCCGATTAGACACCCTAACCTTGGATAAATCAAATAAACACATTTTGTAGTTTTAAATATGCCACATACGTTTAGAATCATTGTTTAACTCTCTAAAACTATTAGCTATTAGCTGTAAATTTCAAAGAAGTCTTGATAAACGCTTATAAGCATTCAGTCAAGAAAGAATGCTGAAACATACTGTTTCCAGTGTCTTGCGTTAAATCGCTCATATTCGCGCATATTCATGACATTCAATTCATGGGAGATATCAACCGATCAATCTTTTTGGCCAAGCTATTGCTCTTTAAGTTTTACGCAATTCAATTTAGTTTTTTTTTCGATCCTGGGTTCAATTTGCAAATCAGTTTCTAGAGTTTTTTCTTTATTCTAAAAAACATTTGTAAATAAGTTCGACATAATAGTCAGTAAGTTGACAACTTACTTTTTTGGCTGCATGGCAATAATGACGGGTCTACTTTGCACTAAAATTGATTTATTTGATTGACATATAAATTTCTTTAATTTTGAAATGTTCTCAATCTTAACGCATTGCGGACCAAATTCGAAATATCTCGTTTTTCCGCTCGCCGCGAGCGTGGTACACTTCGAGGCATAACTCAAATGTTATAAATTTAATACTGAAACTCTATTGAACAAAATCAAAAACAGCATATTTGGTAGCTCAAGAATTCCTAATAATCAAAATTGGTCCAGTGGCTTTCAGAATACCCCATTTTTGTGTTTCCGAGCCAAGATTTCGCCTTTCACAGTAAAACAAATTATTAATGCTAATAAATATAATGAAAATGAGAGCTTTAAATCCAAGCATGTGCTTGATGGTAACATTCAAGAACAAGGTTTGTGGAAATCAGGAAAATGTTTTGAGATATTTGAAATCAGAAAAATCGATTGTAATGCTGGTTAATTCCTGATCAATGATTCACTTTTTAAAAAATAAATTGATTATTTGGTCGGAATTCGACCAGACCGAACTGAACGCTATCGTCATTTTTTCGAGGCGTTTAAACTTTATGTGCAAATATTTTCATCAAGAGGCCAAAGCTTGATGTTTATGAACCAAAATCAATAGTTTTTTATCCAAGGAGTTTTTTTCAGTGAAACATAATTATTTTTTCGATCTAGAGCTGGGATTGTACGAGATTCAATTTCAGTTATTTTTAAGTTTTCTGATGGCGTTCAGTTCGGTCTGGTCGAAGCCTGACCATTTACAAAAAATAAAAAAAAGGGCCGAGGAAATAATGTTGCAACAGAAAAGTCTAGGTGCATACGTAAATAATGTTGTGGGAATACTTTACTCATTCAAAGATAATTTTCTGCACCAGCTTCCCTTAGTCCGAAACACAAATCCTATATGTTGTTTTGGAACCTCAAAGATTTGATGAAATTGAAGGCTTTGTTGAACCACGACTCGATACATCTGAAAATGAGGATGACGAAACCCAAAATGAATTTCGATGAAAAGCTTATCAAAAATTAATAATTTTGCGTTCAAATCGGGGCAAACATATACAGCAACAAATCTTATCATGGAAATTATTCGACAAAAAGCTGATGGAAAAATATAATCTCACTTATCTTGGAAGTTACTAAAAAATCGAGAATAGAAAAATCGAAAATCGTTGCCAATCCTTGTGGTCAATTTGTCAACGTTTAATAAAAGATTTATTCATTTATTCATTTTCATTTTTAAACTTTTTCACATTTTACATATCTTCAACGGGAGCAACATCAGCAACAGCAAAATTGGCATAACCAACATCCGGAAGATCATAACCATCTACTAAGGGCAGCTTTTCCCAAACAAAAGTATTAAAATCATCGCATTGATGGATAGGGACACTCTTGAAACCGATCTAATTGATTATGTAATTAATGTTTCTATTCAACACGAGAATTTCCACCAGGAACTGCCAAAAGTATAGAACTGCATATTATCTACAAACTGGATGATACGTTTTGTGGATTTATGTTCTTGGCTTCAACTAAAAGAGCAGCAGCGTATTGACTATCCACATACCTATTAAGGTATTTTTCCTCTATTTCAAACCGCAACCTGAAAAAAATGTTTTACATTGAACATCAAATATCACGGAAGCAAAATTAAAATTTATGTAGCACATGATCATTGCCGATGCAGAATGGGCAAATTTACAGATGCTGTAGAAAGGATTGTTTCTTCTAGAGGGTGATAAAACTTCGTCTTTTCATACCTTCTGTTTATAATATTTTGAACGGATCATTTACAAGTTTATCCCGCCTACTTTTAAAGAATAACCCGTAGTTAACATTAAAAAACTGTTTTGAATGCAACAACCTAGGCAACAGCTATGATATAAAGGTAACGTGTTTAGTCATATCTAGCAGGATCACATTCAAATTTCGATATAAACAAATTTTTCAAGTAAATATTACATTACATTACAGCCGAAGCAATACAAAGAAATACAAATTGAGTGCTCCATATTTGAAAATAAGAAAAACTTGATCAATTTTTTTTCTAGAATTATTTTTTTATTCAAAGCACTATGCAATGACTGAGTAGCCTTCTATTAAGCTTTGAATATGAAACTTGAAAGTAAACATATGAATTTAAGTTTAAAAGTGTATAGAATGCTATCCAGCCTTTGAGCAGGCCGAGTAAGCTTTTAAGAGCCTGTTTTATGGAACTTTTGATAACTTGGGAAATTTGAGATGATTTCATTCGTTTGTTAATTAGCGCAACATGGATAAAAAGTCTACTAGTTGTTATAAAAATTCGTATGGTTGCTTCTTCCATGCCAATGATTTTCAATTCACCATTCCGTTTTACTTAATTAACATCGATATCTACGAACAAATCAGCGTTGCTGTGAAGTTATTTTGGCTATCGGAGATTTTTCATCTGCTCATCGCTTATATAAACTATCATATGGCGGATTTGGCTATTTTATTCAAGTCAACTTAAAGTTTCTAAAATTTAGTTTTAGAATGTCACAAAAACAGAAGATGGTGGAAGTTATTTTTTGGAGGACACACACCAGAAAGCGAAAAAGTTAGTTTAATTTGTTGTATAAGTTGATTGGTTCTACTACCAGTTGTTTTCAGTTTCAGATTCATTCTTTGATACTTTGATCCCGGGAAAAAAACAAAATCCCCCGAAATGTCTTCAAATCAATTTTTTCACGTATGTCATTTGATTTTTATTTATATTTATGTTCGGAATTATGTTTGCCAAGTTATGTCATGAGACGGAATACTATGTAAATAAATAATTAATTATATTTAAAATGTTCTCTCGCTTAAAAAAACAATTTCGTTTTTGACGATTTTTTTATTTTGTTTCAGGACCAGGATGGCGTTTTCCGCGCAAGTCTCGAAAATTGCAAAAACAATGCCTTTAACTGCTCAGATTTATTTTTATTAGTATTTGAATCTTAAATTTCCGACGTTCATGGGAAGCAGTAATACGGTTAAAACAGTCATACTAATGATTGATTTAAAATTTCTTTTGGATTCTCGAAGCTGATGCGATTGCTAAATCAACCATTTATCCTTTCGTGGCATCGTATAATCTGATGCTAGGCTTGGTTGTATTTTCGGGTCAGAACCAAATAATCTTTTTTTTTAATTCCTGTTGACGCATACTGATAAATCTATATAAATTTCTCCGTGAACGCGTTTCAGTTGTGTATGGATATTTATATGAAAATAGAATTTTTTGCGTGTAAAATTATCCAGAAAATTCAAAATAGGTTGAAATTAAGTTTATTTTCAATTCTAAATTTTATTTATTCTTATGCTTCTATTTTTGCTAGAATGAAAAGAAGCTTAGTAGTTCATGAAAAAGTGATAGCCATTTCAATATAAAAAAATTTGAATCCATTGAAAATTGTTCAAAAATGGAAGTCTGTGCTTTCTAGGGATTTAAGTAATTTCAAGAAACATTCCTGCAAAGGTTATATTAATCATCAAACTCCTTGGCTATGTGAAGCAGTATATTGTAATTTTTTATTTCCATCCTTCAGTAAAACAACTTTTGAATAAGGGTATAATAATAATATACCTAAATATTGGGAAAAACATTCTTGTGTAAATCATCGAATATTTTTTCTATGGTACATGTGTTAGGTTAGTGATTTTCTTACATGAAATGTACTGCAAGAATCAAAGAATGTAAATCATCCAAAGTTATATTTTCCTAAAAAAAAGTTGTCAATAATACTTTATTCGACGAGAGATTTGAATCTACGTAATGAATATGAACCCCAGTTCACCTCATGAACGCCTTCACAAAAACTGTAACCTATAAAAGTCCTTAAACAGAATGTACGACGCCTTTGAATGTTAAAGCGAAAGTTAAATGCTTTTATCCATAGATCAAGTTAGACATCTGAAGGTGGATGAAAATAAAAAAACAAAATACTTGGTATCTCTTAAAACATATTTCTAAAAATCTTCAAAACCTTAAAGAACCCTCTAAAAAAGAGTATTACAGAAACTTGTTCAGCAATGTTAACCCGAAAAACACGTTGAAATGCCTTAATAATCTCACAGGAGATTCAAAGAACAAAAATAAAGAAATGAAGCCTAATTTTTAAGGTAATTTTACCGATCATAAGCAACCCCAAGAGAAATGATTTCTTCAGCCACATTGGACCCAAACTTGCAGCTACGAGAACAAATTAAGGCCACGTTTAGAGATTTTAGACCCTTGCTTCACTGCAATATTCTATATTTCTTCTTTCTGCTAATTCACAGGGACCTGGATACTAATAAGTGTGGATGATGATGAAATTTCAGCTTAATTCAACAAGTGACATTTAAACTTCTTTTAGGATTTGATAAGAGACCTATTCAACGAAAGTATCTCGAACGGAAGATTCCCAGATTGCCTCATGTTCCAGTACATAAACAAGCTAAGAAAACAGATTTCAATAATTACCGTCCAGTTTCAGTTCTACTGGTTTCGAGCAAGCTCTTAGAAAAAATGATGGTGTCACGCATTATCAGTTTTCCTCATCAACAGATTTTACTCCGCGACCACTGATTTATTTGCTGAAATTTATCACGCAATGGAGGATCAAAACAAACTGGTCTTCTTTTCTAGGATTTAAAAAAAAGGCTTTCTATATTATAAATCACGATATACCACTAAAAAAACTGGATTTTTGCGCAATACGTAAACAAGCCCACGAGGTCTGGATGACATCGCTCGTGTTTTTTCGGGTCTGTAATTTTTTTTTACTAAATTGAATGCTTTTAAAGTGATTTTTCGATGAATTGTTCGAAAAATTATTCAACGAGTAGCCGATTATCAACTGAATCAATAATTGGTTAATGTAAATTCCACGAGCTTGTGGGAGGATTGGTTCATTCAATTTACTTTGAGCAAGTGGTTTGAACCTTTTTTTTTTGCGCAACTGAAGTGTAATCTCACAAGCTTCTCCGGGAAATGGGAGGTTGTGTGTTCCAAAAATGGTCCGTGGTATTAAAAATCTATATTTTTGTGGTGAAAATGTGTTTGGGTCGCAGTATATAAATATGGAATTTGTCATTTTGAATGTATTTTTTTTTTTTCAAAATAAAGTCCCCGTATTACGATGGGATGGGAAAATAAATTTCAAAGTTCTGGTGACAGTCAAAGCAATTTCGGCATGCTGTGATTAAATAAATTCAAAGCACTGTGAAATTTTGGACAGCATAAAATTAAAGGGTGATACGGTCAAAATTTGGTCAAGGGAAAACGCGTGTAAATCAGTGAAATCGTTTATTTAAAAAATAAATTAATTTCTTTTTCAAGTTTAATTATTATAAATTTCAGGCAAAATATTCAGTTAGGCTTCCGCTATTCCAAATCCGAATTGCCGGGCCTCAGCTTAACCCCTGCTATCAGATTTTGTACAGCCACCTTGTCCACCTTCTTCGCCGCAGAAAGCCAGTTTGCCTTGAACTGCTGCTTGTCCTTAGCAGTTTTTTTGGTCTTCTTTAGGTTCCGCTTGACAATAGCCCAGTATTTCTCAATTGGGCGGAGATATGGCGTGTTGGGAGGGATCTTGCCCTTGGGAACCACCTGCATGTTGCTGGCGGCGTACCACTCCATGGCCTTTTTACCGTAATGGCAAGATGCCAAATCCGGCCAAAACAGTACGGATCAATCGTGTTTCTTCAGGAAAGGCAGCAGACGTATATTTAAACACTCTTTCACGTAAATTTCTTTGTTGACAGTCCCGGAAGCTATGAAAATGCTACTTTTCAAGCCACAGGTACAGATGGCTTGCCAAACCAGATATTTCTTCATGAACCCTGACAGTTTCATGTGCTTGAAAATATCTGCTACCTTTCCCCTTCCTTTTGCCGTATAAAACTCATGTCCTGGAAGATGCTTGTAGTCGGCTTTGACGCAGGTTTCGTCGTCCATTACCACGCAGTCAAACTTTGTCATCATCGTCGTGTACAGCCTCTGGGATCGCGCTGTGGCCGTCGTATTTTGTTTATCATCGCGATTTGGAGTCACTACCTTTTTGTAAGTCGATAGTCCGGCTCGTTTTTTGGCTCGATGCACGGTTGTAGACGATACACCCAGCTTATTTGCGGCATCTCGGAGAGAGAGAGGTTAGGGTTTCGCTTGAAACTACCGGCAACTCTCTTTGTCGTCACAGCGGCTTCCGGTTTTCGATTTCCCCCCGTTCCAGACTTCCTGGCTGTCGACAAACGTTCCCCAAACACTTAAATTACATTTGTAACGGTTGATTTGGCAACTTTTAGCGATTTTGCCAGCTTCGCGTACGAGTAGCTCGGATTTTAGCGATGCGCGAGCAAAATTTCTATACGTTGCTCTTCTTCCTTGGGCGGCATTTTGACAACTGAAGAGTGAATTCCAAAATCAAAATAGGAACAACATTCTACACACACACACCTTCAAAATGAGGGGTGTTCAGGTTTTTTTTTAATACAGAATTGAAAGAAATACTTCAAGTTGATATTGACCAAATTTTGATCGTATCACCCTTTAGACCAACAGTCCGACTTCTGTTAACCTGACTAGCCAGCATTCTCTTAACCCTTAGGATTTATATTTTTGGAAATCTCGAAATGTAACTCAAATATGTTTTTCAAACATAGCAGCGCTAGTGTAACTTCACCACTAGAAACGATATGAAATTTCCTTCCTTATGAATATAAATTCATAGCGAAAATCTGGCGTGAATATACTCAAAATCAAGAGCAAAGTTGAATTGATCTAGTTGCAAAACTAGAGATGATGAACAAAATCTGACAACTGATTCGAATTAAGAACGACAAAATCTGTCCAAAGCGGTTATTGAAACGTACATATGTATGTATCAAAAATCCTGTCCCCTAAGTGTTATTGATGTTGAATCTCACTCGGCTAGCAAAAATTTTATCGCAAATTTCAACAAAGAACCAAGCTCTGTAGAACGTATATTATATAAATAAATATTAAGATTGTAGCCCCAAGCTCTAAGAAATCTTATTTGTAGCCTACACAGTTTGTTGAAATGAATTAATCTTTATCAAACCTTTCAAAGCTCATGTTTTTTAGCCAAGCAATGTAGCTGTAAACCCCGGCAAAGTTTTGACACTGAGCTAGGAAAAAAATCAATTTTTACGACACCATCATTTTTCGAAAAACTGAGGCTGCTCTCATGAAGAACCACCTAAAAGGCAGCCCCAGGCAGGACCCTTGAAGGTATTGGTGCGGTGCCCTCGACTCAGAGATAACGGAAATTCAGCCGAGAGAGAAACCCGTTTTCCCATGGTTGAAGGAAAAATCCATAACTGAACTGAACGGAAAAACCGCAGCCCGTTTTGGTTGGAACTTCCAGAAGAAAAACCTTCAGGAGATGAAACCTCGACGGCACCGATAAAAACTCTGCCAAAGGTTGGAAAATTTGATCTTCACCGCTTTGGCGAGTAGTGTCAAAAATATTAACCGGGTTCAGCGGTGCGGCAGCAAAGAAATCGGCCGAAAAAGACTATACCCCAATTTTACAAACATGGCCGAACGGCACAAAGTAAGCGAATGGAAGAAGCAAGGTAGGAAGGTAGGTAAGAAGCCATCGGTTAGAAAATAATAACCGAGGAAGCAGGAGGAAAAACAAGCAAAGCAAACAGCAGCAGAGGGAGACGCACGACGCAAAGCCAGGAGACTGCGCCCTGTGCTACCAAACCGAGACGACCGGCCATGTCGATGAGCTCGAGCAAAAGAAAACTCGAAACGCAACAACAAAAGCAACAACACCAAAGTTGACTCACTCTCCGACTTCGGATTGCTACAAAATAAGAAAAAACCCAAATCAAAACTGGAGGAGAGCGAAAGCGAAGCAGGCTCGCTCGCCTGGCTGGAGATTGTAGTGTGGCAGCTGTCTGGGAACAACTGAACCAAGCAAGCAACCAAAACGGCTGGATCGAAGGTGGCGCGGAGTTCCGCTCGGCAAAGGGAAAGTTTCCCTCGGCGGCTCGGCGCAAGGATTGCTGTGTAGTACCTACCTTGTACCTATTTGAAAATAGGACGACGACGAAGGGAAAAAGAAGATTCGAACCTGAAAATCTAGAGCACGTTGCCATGGTAGCAGGATGAAAATTGGCGTTTTTTTTCTTCCTTTCGTTCCTGGTGCTGCTAGGGCTGGGGTAGGGAAAATGCCGTCGGATTTCGATTTTTGATACGATGCGCGCTCGAGTTTGAAGGCGAGAAGCTGTTGGTTGGTGATGATGGTGATGGCGATGATGATGATGTGGATTTTCACGCTACCGTTTTGAGGTTTTCCAGAGAGTGAAACTTACTAAATGAAAAGTGAAATTTTACCCCGATTACTTTGAATATTTGACTCCAAAGATCTGATTTTTTCAAATTTAACAATAATTACATTCAGATTAAGAATTCTTCCCCCTCAAAAGCGTTTTTAGAAGCGGGAGTTAAAACATTGGGTCCAATGAACAAATAAATTTATCATAAGTTTATCGATTTCAGTAAGACTTTTTCGTCTTACTCCCACGTATGTCCATCATTTTTCAATGTCATATTCGGTCCTTTGTCAGATTTCTAAGACTTTTATATGTTTTTTTTTTATTTAAAAGTAAGTTATAACTTGATTTGTCCTATTTATGTATTCTCAATTTTTTTTTCTATTCTGTTGTTAGTTTCTTTGATTTTTTTTTGTATCTTAGTACGATCTTTGAATGATTGCTTGATATTTCTTCTCTCATTGTAAGTATTAAGAAACCTTCTTTTTCTCATACTCTTAAAAATGAAAAGGTTCCACTAATCTTTTCAGATCGGTCGAAGGGGAACTGCTCGTATATTGATTCTTATGATTTTCAAAAAGTTTTAAATTATTTGAATAATAAAAAACACAAATTTTTAACGTACGACATTAGAAGTGATCGTCCTTTTAAAGTTGTACTTCGTGTCTCACCGGTGATCAGACACCGGATGAAATCACAACTGAATTAAATTCTTTGTTAGGTTTTTCTCCGATTCAAGTAATTCTAATGAAGAAAAGAACCAACGCGAATCATACCAGTAGTGTTGTTTTGCTCCTGTGTTTTTTTTTATCATTTTAAAAAGGATCAAATTAATAATTTTGCAAATTCCTGAAAAGGTTCGTCTTATGTTCCATTGTCGAGTCAAATGAACTTTTTCGAAAACCTTTTTGTCACGGCACTAAAAATTGTAGAATGAATGCCAGATGCATGCTTTGCGGCTCATCAAATCTAAATACCTTTTTGGTGGTGATAAACCACAAATAGAATTCATCAAGTATGCAAATTGCGCAGGTAATCATTCCTCCAATTCCATAGACTTTCGCGTTACGTCAAAAATTATTGCTTCAAGGAAAAATCCCAAAGTTGTCAGAAAATTGTCTTCTCCTCCTCTCTCTTCATCGTCTTCAAACGTCAGGCCGGCAAACAATCTGCCTGTTCGCAGTCAGCCTCGGCCTACATTAAAATCACGGCTTGGTAATGCTCGAAGTGATTTTAATGTTACCTGTGCTGATTCAGCACCACAGACTCGTTGTTTAACGTTTGCAGAGGTGGATGAAAATAGGTTGCCTGCTTCTGGTATAAGGCTATGATCATTTAGTATCCGGGAAGTTTCAAACGTCTGTATTTTGAAAACTATTCATTTGATCGAAAAACTTTCTATGGAGGAAATGAAGGTGTTATTATGATATTTCATGTAAAAATATAAAAAAAAAATAATTTATCGTTGATGACAAGAAATACTCTTACTTTATGATAAAATATAATTTTTGTCTTTGCACACTTTTTTCAGCCATGTATTGATCTATTATTTTAACCACAGAAGCTAAACCTTTTCAAAATCATGATATTTTACACAAATTCATCTTTAAAAACTAATTGGAATCTGGTTGGAAACTTTTCATGAATAGGCATCTCAAAGAATTTGACCTCTTAAATTCGGGTTTAACATAAAATTCTTGGTCCATCAGAACACATCTGTCACCTTGCGTAAAACCCGTTTGCACAGATTGCGATCCATGGAACTGCTTATTTTTAATTCATTCCTGGGTGTCCACTTGACAGGCAACACTTTTTGCTTGTCGGAAACGGAGTTACTGCATAGTTAAGAGGTCGGCATTCAGTTGTCCCCAATAACCATAAACTGGTTACTATAGTTGAGATTAAGGGTTCCACTCCGATGCTTGGTTTGAATTCCATAAGCATCCTAGAGTGGCTCCTTATACTTCTCAACCATCTGGACCATAAAAAAAATTCAGAAAAAATAAACAGTTCATGAGTTTTTAAGTCAAAAATAATGAATTTCCGAGGCGCAAAATGCGTAAAAGGAGCAAATTTGTGCAAAACTATTTTTACCATGGCTTTTTGCACCGTAAATATCTCAAACGCACGTTAAATTAAAAATGTGAAAAAATGGGTAAGAAAGTCCTTTTCATAACCAACACAACGCTGCTAAAGTTTTGCATATCCGAGCTCTAGTAACCTACCTATCACCGAAATGAAGTACCCGGATACTAAATGATCATAGCCTTAACTAATGGGAAAAATCAAGTCTCAGCGTACATGCAAAGGCTTGGGAAACTCCCAGAAATTCAAATACCTGTTCTTCTCTTTTATTTTCTAATCCTAACAATTTTGTTGATTTGGGTGAGATCACTTAAAACTAATTAAAATTTTTGCATCAAAATTTAATGGAAATGATGCAACTTATGTTGAAAGCAAATTCAATGTTTGAAGCTTTCCAAAATTATTTAATTATGCTAACAAAATTATGATGACTTTACGATTCCCTCATGGATCCAAATGAATGTTTAAATAATATGAATTTGAACGCTACATCTTTGTTGGATAACCAAGATGAATTCTTTTTATTTTTGAAAACTCAAAACATAAATATTGCTGCCATCACTGAAACTTTTTTTAAAGCCGGACAATAACTTGAAAAGCAATGCTTTCTTTAAAATTTTGCGAAATGATCGACTTGATCGACAAGATGGGGGTGTCGGGGGTCCTATTGTCATCAATAGTCGTCCCAAATTTAGACTTCTTCCTTCTATCAACACAAAAGTCTTAAAAACAACTGGAATTTAATTAGAAACTTCTATGGGGAAAATTATAATTATTGCCGCATATTTGCCTTTTCAATGTAGCGGTGAACAGAAATATTTTTTGAAGGGAGATTTACAAAAACTCACCAGAAATAAATCTAATTTAATATAATTAATGACTTTAATGCAAATAATTATATTTCATCAAATTTCTCAAATAATTATATTTTACCAAATTCTAATGGGAATTTTTTTATTTTACGACTGCTCTGCTGAATATCCTAATGGGCATACTTGTTTTTTTTTTCTACTAGGAAGCCCTCTACAATTAATTTGGTTCAAACGGATTTAGGCGAGCATTGCAGTCAATGAGTTACTCATGCGGACCTCTATTCAGACCACCTTTCAGTAACTATTTCTTTATCCGAAAATCCCATTGAAAACCCTTTAAAATCAACTTTTAACTTTCAAAAAGCTGACTGGGAGCGATATAGGAATTTTATTGAACCTAATTTAGATGTAAACGTTCCACTGAATTCAATAGAAGATATTGATTTCGCTGTAGAAAATTTGACAACTTCGATAGTCAAAGCTGAAGCCACTTCAATACCTAAAGTTAAACAAAAATTTAACCAACCTTTGCTCGATGATGATGTTCAGTTTTTGATACGACTGAAAAACGTTCGTCGACGCCAATATCAACGAACTAGGAATCCTTATTTGAAATGTATTTATTGCGACCTTCAAAAAAGAGATCAAACGTCGTTTAAATTTTATTCGCAATGAAAATTTTGCTAAAGCAGTAGAGGTCATAAAACTCCACTCAAAACTAATTTGGAAATTAACTGAAATTCATATTTAAAAAAAATGGTTATTAAAAAAACCCTATTTGCCTTCCAGTGGGGGATCAGAGAGGGGAAAACGAGCTCCGCTCACTTTATTTGTATAACTTGAGAACTTATCCAACAAATGGAACAAAATTTTAAAGAAAAAGTATTCGAGTACAAAAAATGTTTCTTTTTTTTAAAGGAGAGATTCCATACAGTTCAGAGTCCTCCTCCTTTTATCGCATAGTTTTTAAAAGCAGTTGAAACCATACTTTCCTTGAGTGGTTTTTTTTAAAGATTCAAGTCCCCTCCTTTTTTGTGAAGAATCGGGGTGACTACCAGAATAGGGTAAAAAAACTAAGTTCATCTGTAGTGACGTTTCTCAGTTAAAGTTACAGGTGGTACAGAGTGACTCGGGTGACTGGACTATCGTCACCTCACGCGCGGCGCAGAATAAGGGCCATTGTTCATGAGTCTTCAAAATAAGAAAACTTAACAGTCAATTAAAATGTTTTATAAATCACGAATGTATATAAAACTGCCAAAATATACTTGTTCCGTATGAAAAAACATAACAAAACTATGATAATAAGCATATTGTGAAAAAAACGATCATTACGGACACTTTTAAAGCTAGAGCGGCAGCAGAATATCGTCATGTTGTGCATGAATTCATCCTTATGATCAATAACTACAATTTAATGTTTACCACCCGTTCGTAACAAATACTCAATAAAGACTATGAGTCTTCATCATCCAGGGCAAGAAGACTGAAAAAAAGGACAAAAATCTTTCAAACGTCAAAATTCTTCCATCAATCTACCGACTCTTTCGAAGGTTAAAGTTTGACTTTCTTGTAGAGAGATTTTCAATAAAACTTTTTTGTTGGTGAAAAGCTCTTGTTTAGCATTTGACAGTTATTAAATTAGGTTCTGTCTGTTTTGTTTTGGCACCTTTGAACCTTCAAAGGCATTTGGCAGACTGCTATTGTATAATCAGCTGGTGATCTATTCGATTTCGATGTTCACATTAGAATTTATTGTAATAAACTTGTATTCATAATCTAAACAACCGAGTTAAATGATTCGCTATACGAATCTTATCATCAAAAGTTTTAATTTAAATAAAGTTGTCTGATTGCCCGATTTTATCTGAGTTTGCCCGGATATTTAATACAAAATTAGGCAATAGTCCGGCACGGCCCAGTTGCCCGGTTTTCATTGAAAAATGCCTAGATTTTGTCAGGATTTATTCTCATTAGGCTGGAACAAATATCAATTTCTTCTATTGTCACACCCCCCCCCCCCCCCTTCGAAATTTTCAAAAAACTCGAAGGGGGAAATAAATCAATTTTGAAGTATTTTATGTAAATTTGGAAAAATAATCATGTTTCCGAATGGCTACAAGATCAAAAAACTAAATTTTGGAAGATGGGAGTTATTTCATCTTTTGTATTCATGATTTTATTGAATTTTTCGATAAAAATTTACTTGATTTGTAGGTTTTGTGCAATGATATAGTATGCAATTTTGTTGCATACAAGATTTCGTGCAATTTATTCCAATTTATTTGTTTCTCGCATTATTTTTGTTATTGTACCTCCCCCCCCTCGCAATGTTCCAACTCCGAGTGACAAAGAAAGATTTGAAATTTGTTCCGACCGTATTTAAAAAATGAAACGAAAAAAAATTGTGTTGAAATTTTTATTTATTTATGCCTTCATAACGAAGTTCTTCCAACAAGTTTCATTAAAAATAATCATGGCACGTTTTTTGGAAGTCTTTAATACGATTTCAAATCTGTCAATGGAATTTGATGGCTTGATTTTTTTTTAGTAGTTTCTGTCTTTTTACAAAAATTTGCCCAGATTTTGTCCGGATTTGAAATTAAATGTTTGTATTTTCATATTTTTGTATAAAATTGCCTGGATTAGCCCGGCCCGGATACGTGCTGAAAAAAAATCTGGCAACCTTATTTTAACACTGGTGTTTAAACTGGCGTATCTTTCACATTTTGCTACAGATCAGAATCAAACTTTCAAGGATTATTCTTTGTGAAATTTCTAGAACTCATGCCAAACTTTAACTAAATTGGAAGGTTTTCAGTTATTGTGCGATGAGTTATTATACAAAAAAAGTTTAATTTTTTCAATTCTGTTTTCATTAATGTTTTCGAACTATCAACTGCCTCAGTAAGTGTTTTTGTTTTTTAAATCATTATTTTGGAGGTTGATGTTAAATACATTTAACTGATTCAGTCTTAAACAGGTTTACATCCAATCAGAAGAATTGATAGAATCATAAACTATCCTTAAGTACCATATATTTTCCTAGAAATTGACACTTAAAATGCAGCATTAACTTTGGAAATAACTTTTCATTATCAAATTGTAGATAAAATGATGCTGCGATTTTATCCTTTTGATTTCTTATCTGTTTTGATCAAGTTCTATGAAGAAGTAGTTACATTTTAGTAATTTCAAAAGGTAATGAAAACTATAAGAATTCATTACCATTTATTTTTAACGAATATGTGTGTACTTGAAAGCACAATAAAACGATAAACTAAATTAATAATCCCCATTAAAAATTGCAAAAGTCAATGTGTTAAAGTGAAGATTTGAAAATTTCTAGAAATCAAACTATCGATTTCGGTTTATATTTCATGCGAACCTGAGCAAGATCGGTTGAACTTAGTTTATGTAGTAAAAAATTTAAAACAAAAAAAATATGAAAGAAGGCCTTCTCTTTATAACTGGTAATTACCGTAGTCTGCAAATAGAGAGAAAAAAATCGCCATACATAGCAAAGCCAACATATAGCTTATATCGTAGATTTAAAAAGAAAAAAATTCACTCTTCCAAATTTTGTATCGTCATGTTATTTGCACCATTTGTTGTTATACAAAAATCAATGATTTGAATCTTGTTGAAGTGTGTAAAAATGGATTACTTTACAAATTTGATGGGGGTAGTAGAGCTTTCCCAAGCTTGTTGAGAATCAGTCATAATCAAGCATTTTTTTTTTTCAATTTGGGTGAAAAATTATTTAAATGTAAAGGCAAAAAAACACAACCTGATGGATGATTGTAAAACAAAACTTAATTCGATCAAAGTCGTCTCCAGGTCTCCCTCGGCTTATCAAACTCCAAACTTCGAATACTCAGTAAAAAACAATCGAAACCACTCACCTATTCATTCAGACCCATCGAGCTCTTCGGATCCGAAAACTTGGATCTGGAGAAAAAACGAAACGAAACGAAAACTGTTTGAAAATTAGAATTACAAATTTTATGTTTTCTATTTCTTTGTTTGCTTGGGTCGTTTTCATTTCGTTCGCTTTGTTTGTCTTTTTTTGGACAGAATCGAATTTTTGGTTCGTTCACAACCCAACCGATGCGATGTGTCTCGTTTCAGTCACAACCCTCCGATGAGAGAACTCAGCAGTAGCAGCAAAAAAAAGGGGTTGAATATGTTATCATCCCCCAATCATAACGATTACGGTTCTCTGGCGTTGTTCTTGCTGTTGTTGTTTCTGCGGGCCGGATTACCGAAGTTTTTTTCTCTCTCTATTTTTTTGACTCTGATGGTCCTTTGCTGGGAATCCATTTCGACGGAGGCCTATTTTCGGTGGAAATTTCGGTTCGAATCCGTGTATTTTGATGGGGAAAATTTCAAACGATCCATAGGTTGGATGCCAGAAGCGTTGTAAGTTGCCAGACACAGCCGCCGCAACATTCTACATAAGTAGATCTGTATAGGATGAAATCGTTCAACAGTGTTCTGGAAAACAAAAACGAAAAATGAAAACCCAAAAAACAGCACAAGGGACGTTGTCGTCCTCGTCGTCATCGAAACATCGGATGGCTGCTGGAAAAGGGGGTGAAAACCTTTCCTAATGAAATTTCAGACTCGATTTCAGATACCAAATGTTATCCTCCCTTTCCAGTGATCCGCGTGGCAGGTTTTTTTTTTCGTTTTCTCATTTTTGATTTTAAGGGAGCTACCGGAGTCAAACTCATCAAGATGTTCCAAGGAAAGGAAGGACAAGAAGGAAAAAGCCTCGAATAATCGAAAATTTGTGACTCACAGCCGCCGCACCTCCCAAAATCATCCCGAAACCGAACACCCGGATCATATAAAAGCTCATCAAATATTCACCGAATGGCAAAAATCTTGTTTGCATATTAATAGATTATTCAACTTTCTGTAAAATTCGTTCGTATTCTGACTTTCTGGGCTATTGGGAGAAGTGGATCGACTGGCGGTTTTTGGGGGGTTGCCTTCATCCAAACAAACAGAACCTTTCAAATTGCTTCTTTTCCAGTTTGGATCCTTTCATTCGGGGAACAGAAACGAAAAATTGATTCTTTGATGTTTCACACAGAAAGTCATTCCAATCACAATCGAGAAACTCCAACTGAAGTTCTTCTTTATTAATCGAAGAGAAGCTCCAGTTGAAAACCTAAAACTGTAAATTCAAATTTCATTAACAAAGTTTTGCCCTAATTTATCAATTCGAACTTTGGAAAGAAAATTTTCCACCCTCTCACCCCTAAAAAATAACAACATTGATGGGCGTGGATAAGGATCCACGTGACCGAAAGTGAACCAATTGTGCAATATTTGGCTCCATTCTGCAGGAACAAAACCAAAAACCCATTAAGGGCTGACCATCATCGTCGTCGCTTGATGTCGACCACCTTTGTCCAGAATCCATACCGAAAAAGCCCGCCCGATCGGCCAAATGGCAATAAAACTCCCGGTCCAAATTTTCAGAACCACTCTCGTTCGTTCACTCACAAACTAAGCGGGCGAAGGACGACACGGCGAGCGAAAAACGTTTAATGGATTCCGGGTGTTGACCATTCCATCCATTCACCGGAATGACCACTAAAGCCATAAATTTCTTCTTCGTTTTGCTTGCTTACTCCTACGACTTACTACTTTCGTCCTCTCCTCCACTCCATGCACACGTACGTACAGGTTGTTGGCATTTGCTTGCTTTTTGCTTGCCATTTGAGCCGAGATTCATATTTGTTGTGTGCTTTTCGCTTTCGGATTTGTCCTGACGTGTGGCCCAGGAGATTCCAAAGCACAGGTCAGCAATCAGAAAACTTCCAGTGGCCAATGGCCGAACCGATTGCTGCTACTGGCTAAATTAATTAAAGTTGTTGTATCGTATAGCGTTTGTTTATTAGATTTCGACGTTCCTAAAGTTTGGGAAGATTGACCACGTGGCATCAAGCCAACTAGAAAAATATCGAAATTATCGGTCGCATAAGACTAGGAATTTAATCACACGGAAACTTGAAATGGTTAACAAACAAGATTTGAAAACATTCGGCTATGAATTTTCCGATTTTTTTTTAAATTTAGCGGCGCTCGGTCATGATGAAAGGATGTATGTCTTTGGGTATCATTTGGACATTGTTCACAGCATATCATTTTTTAATTATTCCCCATACTAATAGGTGAACATTTATTTATGAAGATATAATTCCACAATAAGGGAAAGTAAGGGAAGAATAATAAAAACTTTTAACAACTTTTCTCAAAATAACCAATTCAATGTCCTTCTAGACAACTTATACATCTTTTTATACAAATAGATGAACCAGCTAAATGCTGATAATCTCGATAATATTTAAAGAAATTCAAAAATAATCCTTTTATAAAACATGCAGCGATTCTAGAATATTCACTGCGAAAAGTGTCAAATTTTTTTTTTATAATTTATGTAACTAGAATTTTAAAATAATCACTTTTAAAGCTCTTTTAAAAATGCTCCTTAAAAATGTTATTTTTCAAATGGAAATTATACACATTGTTGAAAGATATAAATGTAGAAAACAATGTTTCTAGTTATCTACATTATTTCCTGAGCTTCTGAATATCAGCGTCAGGCTCAAAACAAGATTTTAATGATTCTCATTTTGCAACTATACGTTTGAAAAAAAACAAGCATTTGAGATAACCGTTAGTCAATTTTTGTTATGAATTTCAAAAAGATTGTAGAACTTTGATTTTTTTTATGATTAATTGAAGTATTTTAGTTTTCACTGATTAGGCCAATAAACTTATTAACTAACGGCGATTAAATTTTGTATTATTATTTTTTTTTTTTCAACATCGATTTTCTTATATCTAGTCCCTGAAATTTCATCTAAGTTGGATTCATTTCTCTACAAAAAAAAATATATTTTTTATTTTGCAATTCTCGTTGAAATTGTGGTATTTTTTTTATCAATTTCTTAATATAAATAATCAACACTCTAAATATAAGTTAAGTAGAAAATATAAGTATCAAAATCAGTTTCTAAAGTAAGATGCTTCTGGAACATTGTTATGATTTGTTTTTGATTTTCAAGTTATCATACACAATTTTCAATTTTAATTGTACTGAAACGAATGAAATAGTTACAAATAAATGATAAAGAAAGTGAAAAATTGCTTCTTTTTATCTTTATTTTTATCTTTATTTTTATCTTTATTCAAGTAAGTATTGATCACTTTTTTTCAATATTCGATTATTTTTTTTTGTTAAGGGGAATGTGGTATGATTCATAATTTAAAAACCAGTATTGGACTCCTATGAACTTAAAAAATTGTTTCAGAAATTTATTAGACTTCTTTCAATTTTATTTAAAAATCGATTTCGTCTCCGTTGAGAATTTGATGCTTTGGGGTAGCATTGATCAATCTCTATTTTGACGGTTTTAACGTGTTTTCTTGATCATATGGGATACAAAACACCTTCATGAAACTTCTTTGCGGTCCAAAAAAACAACAACATAGAGGTCCTTAATGTGTAAAGGTCGATAAAAAATTAAAATTAAGAGATAATTTTTTACGATTAATTAAAAATTTAATCTACAAAAAAATTTGTTGCTTTCATTCAATTTTCTAGGCCCTCGCACTATTTTCATTATTTTTTTTCAACTTTTGCATTTGATAGGGTTTCTTGCCTTTTGTCTTCGACTGGCTTACTCTTGGAAAATGTCCTTATTTTTAAAATATCAAAAAAAAAATTACCTCGCACTACAACAGAAACTGCAACAAAACTTCACATTTACTAAGAAATTGGAATTCAACTTATTGGTTTTCAAACGTAGAAAAAAGTTTTGAGATATTTGAACTTAAGGCTTAGTTATTGGTGATTTTGTGGAAGAATTTCATGCTACCACAGGTTATCCCGGTTTACGGTACCTATAAATAATTCCAATTTTTTTCAATTGGCAAACTGATTTAAGAAGATTTTTACGTTCAAAACTTTTTTTTTTTTTGTCAGATTTTCTCTATTTTCTAGCTTTTAGTAATATTAAAACATATCAGTTTTGGGTGAAATTAATCAATGAAAACTGATGATATTTCACCAACTTACATGAAGAAGAAAGAATTCGGAAATTTATTGCATCATTCAACGATAGGGGAGAATTGGGATACTTGATCCATTTTTCTTATTTTCATCATTTTTTTTTTGGAAAAATTTAGCATCTCGGCGTCTTTTGCATTTTCTGACAGCGGGTAATATCGAAATTATATGCTCCAGAAGTTTGGACGGTACATGAACCCGTAGATGAACTAGAAGCATTTTTGTGAAAGTAGAAAAAATTGTGATATTTTTGAAGTTGAGGGAGACTTGATCCTTTACTGAAGGAGACTCGATAATTTTTAGCGAAAGCCCTAGTCCTTTCAAAAAATCAAACCAAATTTTAAAAATCAAGCAAAATTCCAAAACAGAATATTTTTTTCATATTTCACATTTCAATAATTTTTTTCAGTTTTTTTTTCATTTCACAATTTATAAATGTCAGAAGAAGGAAAAACCAAAACTATGGCTCAACCCTAGTGTCAATGCATACTTTAAGGTGCTATTTCCTGAATTTAAGAGTTAATCAACTTTCTTAGCCCTTTTTGCCAGACTATAATTGTATAAATATCAGTCATTGGATAGCTAATCGTAATCCTGTAATCAGCAATCACGATCTATTTATAAGAAAATAAAATACCCTTTTGAAACCATTATTAACTTTTTGTAAAACTTTATCAGAAAATGTCAAGAGTTTACCATTGTTTTCAAAGTATGGTATTATTAAGTTCATATCACACTCTAAAGATTTATGTATTGGATTAAATACTTTTGTTTTAATTTTTTCATGTCAGAAGCAATTCAAAGTGAAAAAAGACCTTCAAGTCGCATTTTGCGAAATTGCTCAAATAAAAATTCAATAACTTAAAAAGTTATTTTGTCAAAGATTTTTTTAGGTAATAGCGTAGGTGTTTTACTTACTTAAGCACATTTTTCTAGAACACTTGATTCTTAAAAATCATTCCAGTTTCGATAGATAGCTAAGGAATCAAGTATCCCCAGGAATCAAGTATCCTCATTCTACCCTACAGATTATAGGGAAGAATGCCACAAGTATCAAATTCCTGGAAAATAAACGATGAAGATTTGGCAAGATATTTAATCTTGATTTAAAGATATCAAAACACATTTTCACAACTTTATTGAAGGCTAGAAGACAACTTTACTTGTGCATTAAAAAATATCAATGATCAATTTCGTTTTAAAATGTTTCCTAAATTCCCGTATCTTACAAAACGAAAAAACATACTTACTTCTATTATTTTTTCGCCCAGAGGTCATGGTCGAAAGTCGAAAGTCGAAAGTCGGCAGTCGAAAGTCGAAAGTCGAAAATCGAAAGTCGAAAGTAAAAAATCGTAAGTCGATAGTCGAAAGACGAAAAATGAAAGTTGAATATCGAAAGTCGAAAGTCGAAAGTCGAAAGTCGAAAGTCGAAAGTCGAAAGTCGAAAATCGAAAGTTTAATGTCGAAAGTCGAAAGTCGAAATTCGAAAGTCGAAAGTCGAAAGTCGAAAGTCGAAAGTCGAAAGTCGAAAGTCGAAAGTCGAAAGTCGAAAGTCGAAAGTCGAAAGTCAAAAGTCGAAAGTGAAAGTCGAAAGTCAAGAGTCTAAAATCGAAAGTCGAAAGTTAAAAATCGAAAGTTGAAAGTCGAAAGACGAAAGTTGAAAGTCGAAAGTCGAAAGTCGAATATCGAAAGTCGAATATTGAAAGTCGAAAGTCGAAAGTCAAAAGTCGAAAGTCGAAAGTCGAAAGTCGAAAGTCGAAAGTCGAATGTCGAAAGTCGAAAGACGAAAGTTGAAAGTCGAATGTCAAAAGTCGAAAGTCGAAAGTCGAAAGTCGAAAGTCGAAAGTCGAAAGTCGAAAGTCGAATGACGAAAGTCGTAAGTCGAAAGTCGAAAGTCGAAAGTCGAAAATCGAAAGTTGAAAATCGAAAGCTGAAAGTCGAAAGTCGAAAGTCGAAAGTCGAAAGTCAAAAGTCGATAGTCAAAAATTGAAAGTCGAAAGTCGATAGTCGAAAGTCGAAAGTCGAATGTCAAAAGTCAAAAATTGAAAGTCGAAAGTCGATAGTCGAAAGTCGAAAGTCGAATATCGAAAGTCGAAAGTCGATAGTCGAAAGTCGAAAGTCGAAAGTCGAAAGTCGAAAGTCGAAAGTCGAAAGTCGAAAGTCGAAAGTCGAAAGTCGAAAGTCGAAAGTCGAAAGTCGAAAGTCGAAAGTCGAAAGTCGAAAGTCGAAAGTCGAAAGTCGAAAGTCGAAAGTCGAAAGTCGAAAGTCGAAAGTCGAAAGTCGAAAGTCAAAAGTCATCAGATGTTTGATGTTAGGTGTAAGATGTCCGATGCCCAATGTCAGATATCTGATGTAAGATCTGAGACGTCAAATGTCACATGTAATCAGATTCGAGATGCTAGATTTCAGAATCAAGACGTCAAATGTCAAATAACAGATTTCAGATTCAGATTTGTGAGATCAAAAGTCAGATTATAAGTGACTGATGTATGACATCAGATGTCAGATAACTCACAATCTTCATGAAAATTGATCATAAAGTAAAAACCTTGTTTTTCTGAATCTTTTTCATATTTTACACTTTTGTTGAAAAGTGCCCAATCTTTTCGCAATGTTTTTCAAATTTTTAAGTTTTTTTCAAAAAGTTATACCTTAAAAAAGAGGTGATGAAGAAAAAATTCAAATTTGTATTCATTACTTCCAATTAAGTCAAGCTCATTTCTCGAATTCTTTGCACCTCATTAAATGTGAATTTTGTTTCCTTATGTTATAAATGTGAATGAAGATTTTGTGTTCTAGAGATGAATTAAAACCTCTATCGCAAAACATCAAAAAAAAACTTTTATACATACTTGTTGTTCCTTTTTGACACTAAAAACTCATGGGAAACGCGAATGGTAAAGCACGCAGTCTTTTCTTTCGATTTATTGTTGTTGGAATCTCTTTGTTTTTACACATTTATTTGAATTAAGAAATCTAGAAAAGATTTTTTTAACATTTAAACTTTTTCTATGAATATTTTATATTCGACTTCTGTTTGGTCTTTCTTGCATTTTTTCACGGTCATCTATAGTACGAATGTTTAATGTGATAGACTTAAAAAAAATTAAAAAGCATATGAAATTAAAATTTTGTTTTTGAACTTCATAATTTAAAGTACCGTTCATAATTGTATAGGAATTGGAAGCACGCACACTGTCACATTGATTTCGAACTTCCATAACTTTGTAATCTGATAATATTTTTCGATCAAATTTTCTGCGTAAGATAGATCAACTATCACACAATTATATCACTAATTTTGAGCTTTCTAAAGATTGTATGGCCAGAGATAAAGTTATTCTATGAAAATCAGACTTTTTGGATTTTTACCATTCAAACTGCAATATCTCAGAAACAACACAACGCTTTTTATTGAAATTTTACAGAGTGGTTGTTGAAATATAAAGTTGACATGTCTGAAGTTTTTGAAAAGTTCTATCAATGGGATCAAAAGTTACGCGATGTACAATATTTCAGGGATGAACCTGAAAATGCAATTTCTATAGAATTTTGGACGATTCATGAGAACAATAGCTTTTCCATGCACAAATCAGTCAAATAATGTCTGACAGAAGCAATTAAAAAAAGAAAAAAATTAACAAATCATCCATTTGTGTTTTGAAATAAGAATGTCACAAAATTCTTTGAGGTTTTTGATTGGAACAGATTTATTGGTTGTTATAAATAAAATATGATTTTCCTATGGAAATCCAAAATTCTATAGAAATCGCATTTTTAGGTTCATGCCTGAAATATTGAATATCGCGTTACTTTTGATCTCATCGATAGAACTTTTCAAAAACTTCAGACATGTTAACTTTATATTTCAACAACCACCCTGCAAAATTTCAATAAAAAGAGTTGTGTAGTTTCTGAGATATTGCAGTTTGAATGGTAAAAGTCCAAAAAGTCCGATTTTTGTAGAGTTACTCAATCTTGTAATTTAGTGATATGATAGTTAGATAGCTGATCTATCTTACGCAGGAAATTTGATCAAAAAATATCATCTGAGAAAAATTTTATGGAACTTCAAAGTCAAAATGACAGAGCGCGAGCTTCCAATTTCTATACAATTATGAACGGTACTGTAGGTTAATACATGTCCAAAAAGCATCAATTTTTACTGTTGGAACAATTGGCTTATGAAAGCAACTTGAAACCTCAATTGATCGGTTGTCAAAACGATTAGGAAATTAAAAAAAAAGTTTTCCCATCTCTGAAACGCCATCAGTATTTGTCAGTTGCTCATCGTTAATTCTAAAAGATTTGAAATTTCATCCTTTCTTAAACGTTGTTGTTGCGTCAGGAATTATGATATGTTTTCTATTCGGTTTTTTTTTTTGTGCAGAACCCTATTCACAATTGATCCCATTTTGTGTTTCCGTCCCGTTCTTTGGTTGTAATTTATATTTCGGTAAGTGACATTCGACAGACAGCGATTTTGTTCTTCAAGGGTGAATTTTCTTTTGGGCGTCAAATGTTTTTTTTCTGCCTTAAAAACCGAAAAACTCAAGACAGCATCCCAAGTAACGGTTTCACACCGTGAGCAGTTGCTTCGATTCTTGTTCGGATTTTTCAATCCAAGAGGCAGCCATCCATAATCACCGAGGGGTGCAACCGGTAATTTGATCTGCCCAAGGTTTCTTTTTTTTTCTCCCGGTTTCTTGAGGCAAAAGTTGGTTGGAAAAGAAGGCCATGGCGGCGCTCCCGATGTCGCCATGACACAATCGAGAGATGGCGCGAAACAACCAAAGCAGCAAAGCAAAACCCCGAAGGGTAATTTAGGAACTGTCACATTGTACTTTCAATGGTCGTAAAGATGTTAATTTTATTTTGCATGCGTAAACACGCCAAACGTGGGCTTTGGGACTGGGAATGCTGGGTTGTTTTGTAGGTTGGGCTGGATGCTGTAGCTCGGTTCAGCTGGAGATGAAATCCCGTTTTCTTGGTCCCTCGTTCAATGGGCTTTCGATCGATCGGGGTGAGTTAATTTTTGTTTTCCTGTTTTTTGTTTGTTTCGGTTATGAGAACTTTGGCTACCATTACTTGAAAAGGTTGAAACAAGTTTGATAGGGTAACCAGATTATTGGTAGTTTTCACCTTTGCTTCTTTGCTTTTGAATTGGTGACAGTTATCTGAATGTAAAGTGAGAATAACTTCAAGCCTAAAGATCGGTTCCGGTAGACACAACTTTAAGGTCAAAACAAACGTTTTGATTAAATCTCTGAATCCCAATGATTGTATCGTTTCGAAACGTAATTAACAAGACAACGACGGACAAATTGAAGACATTTATTTAGACAGTGATCTGTTAAAACAACTGGTAGAAGATTCCTTTTTGTGATAATTTTGAACTCCAGAGTCCTTTCAGGAACTACCAAGAATCGCTTCAGGAACTCCCAAGAGTCCCATTAGGAACTCCCAAGAGTCCCTTCAGGAACTCCCAAGAGTCCCTTCAGGAACTCCCAAGAGTCCCTTCAGGAACTTCCAAGAGTCCCTTCAGGAACTTCCAAGAGTCCCTTCAGGAACTCCCAAGAGTCCCTTCAGGAACTCCCAAGAGTCCCTTCAGGAACTCCCAAGAGTCCCTTCAGGAACTCCCAAGAGTCCCTTCAGGAACTCCCAAGAGTCCCTTCAGGAACTCCCAAGAGTCCTTTCAGGAACTCCTAAGAGTCCCTTCAGGAACGTCTAAGAGTCCCTTCAGGAACTCCAAAGAGTCCCTTCAGGAACTCCTAAAAGTCCCAAGAGTCCCTTCAGGAACTCCCAAGAGTCCCTTCAGGAACTCCCAAGAGTCCCTTCAGGAGCCCCCAAGAGTCCCTTCAGGAATTCCCAAGAGTCCCTTCAGGAACTCCCAAGAGTTCCTTCAGGAACTCCCTAGAGTCCCTTCAGGAGCTTCCAAGAGTCCCTTCAGGAACTCCCAAGAGTTCCTTCAGGGGCTCCCAAGAGTCCCTCCAGGGGCTCCCAAGAGTCCCTTCAGGAGCTCCCAAGAGTCCCTTCAGGAACTCCCAAGAGTCCCTTCAGGAACTCCCAAGAGTCCCTTCAGGAGCTCCCAAGAGTCCCTTCAGGAACTCCCAAGAGTCCCGTCAGGAACTTCCAAGAGTCTCGTCAGGAACTCCCAAGAGTCCCTTCAGGAACTCCCAAGAGTCCCTTCAGGAACTCCCAAGAGCCCCTTCAGGAACTCCCAAGAGTCCCTTCAGGAAATCAGGAGTACCTCTAGGAACTCGGCTCGTGATGTATAGCTATTTTTTGATTACGTACAGATGTTTGCGGATAAATTTCTGTTTTTCTATTGGTTATTGGACAAATTTTCCACAGCATCGAACACATAATTCTGTCTTCAATTTTCGCTTATTTTTTGATAAGCTAATTTTTCCTTCGATTTCAAAAAAAGGATAAGAAAAAGCCCAAGGCTAGTCAAAACACAAAAGCAGTCTCTGCAACACCTATAATGCGTAGAAGTTACAAGGAACTTGATAGTCCAATAACGCTTCTTTCGAAAGCACATTAACTATCAATTCTTCAAATGAACATAAGATGAACTTTCTAAGTTCCATGAGGAAATGCGTTTTCGATTTCCTCAAATACTTTTAACTGAGTCTGATGTGAACTTTTTCTGCGAAGTTTTTCTCAGTCTGAGAACCCTTTAAGCGCAAACAATTAACATTCAAGGCGACCTCCAAAACAGCAACCAAATGTGCCCTGTAATTAGCTGAAATTTGTCATCGACGGTGCTGCTGCTGTCATTGAAGCCGAACACATTCGATCAGCAAGCCATGAAATTGTCTGATAATGGTTCGAAAAACGCGTTTTTGGGACCGTTTTCCGGGGGAACAATAACAACAACAACACTAGTAGAAAGTACTGAAGACTCTAGGAAAAAAGTGACAGAGGGCTGACTGAGGGACCGACCGAAAAACCCGACCACCCCAAGAAGTTGTTTACGTTCGGATGATTCAAATTACGGTTGACAGTTATTGAACTATTATTTACAATTCTTTATTTTCCCACACGCCGTGGTGGCTTTTCTTGTTTCCCCAGTAAGGAGTGGTTTCAAGAGTTGTGGTTGTTGTTGCCGTTGCTGCAACCTTTGGAAGAAGTCGAGAAAATAAAACCAAGAATCTTATGTGACCATGGCCTACTGCGCCTCGACCCAACCAAACAACCGGTTGACAGTTGTGGTGAGAGACCGAGCCACTTTCGAAACCGCGTGTAATCACACGGCTAATGTTTGTCAACAATCGTTCGAAATGATTTACGTTGCGGTCTTTTGGGTTTTTTTGTTTGCCGAGCCGTTACTGGAACACTTTTCGGGGTCTCAGAAAATTCCAGCTGGGAAAACAAAATGTCAACCGAAAATCAACGTCAGCTGACAGCCAGTTTGTCAAACCCTTGAGAGAAATGGCCGACTCAAATGTCATCATGGCGCTTCATGACTTTACAATTTCACTTGAAAGACGATCCCCCGGTTCCTTTAACGGTTTTCCACCTCGAGGAGGTTCTGTTTTTTGACGTTCGTCTAAATTACAATTCAATAATGTCAGATGCCCGGAATCGTACCCTGGAGAGTGATTTTCCAATAATCGATGATGTTCGTATGGCCACCCCCGTTTGTTTTGGTTCGGGATCTAACTAACTGACACGCACGTACCCACCTACGCACATGAGATCGAAAAGCACTCATCCATTACAATAAATGAGACTTTTTTTCTTCAACTGAAAATGCGGAAAATTGTTCGGAAAAAGGACAGCTACGTGATGGGATCGATTTCATAGATCGTATAAGCTGGCACGAGTGAATTTAGTCTAATTAAATTTTCTAGAAATTTTACTTCAAGCTGAATGCTGAATTCTTATGGATGGTCCAAGTTAGTATGGGAAAAATTAAACACAATAAAGTAGGCTGTTTGGGCATGTCAGAATTTTCGGCATGTCAGAAGGTCACCTACAAATTTTAAGCCTGATTGGATAACAGGAATAGGTAGTGCGAAGAGCCATAACTTTGTTGTCATTTAAAGATTTCGATGATGAAAAAAAAGCAAAAAAGCTTAAATTCAAAACGAAAAAACTTAAAAAATGGCGATTATGATATAAAATTGAAAAATAATCATCAAATGTCGCTTGTATAATTTAGAACATATAAATGTTACTCTGTGAAATTGTTGTGCCATTTTTTGTCATTTTGAAGGGTTTTCAATGTTATTTTGTGTCGATGTGTGTTATTTTTGTGTCATTTTTATGTCATTTTTATGTCAATTTTGAGTCATTTTTATGTCATAGCATCTTTGAGCCAGTAAGGTTTCATTTTGGTGTGATTTTTGTGTTTTTTTGTGTCATTCTTGCTTAAAAATTGTGTCATTTTTTGTCATGTTAGTGTCATTTTGTGTTGATTTTCTTATAACTTCAATCGTTCCATTTTAAGTGTCTTTTTTGTGCCATTTGTTATGATTGTTTCATTTTTTTGTAATTTAATACCATTATAGTGTTATTCTAGTGATATTTTTGTGTCATTTCTGTTTCTTTTTTGTGTCTTTTTCGTTTCATTTTTTTGATATTATTAAATAATGTCATTTTTCGAAGATTTATGTCAATTTTGTGTTATTTTTGTGTCATTTTTCGACTTTTTCGTGTAAGCTTGTGCCATTTTTGTGTCATTAAAGTGTCATATTTGTGTCATTGTGATGTCATTTTTGAGTCATTTTGTGTAGTTATTTTATATTCTTGTCAATTTTTATGAAAATTTTCAGTCATTTTTGTGACATTTTTGTGTCGGTTTTGCTGACGTTTTTTTATTATTTTTGTGTCATTTAAAGTTACCCCGTTTTTTAATTTTAATTTTTGTGTCAATTTTTACGTCCTTTTTGTGCCATCTTGGTGCCATTTTTGAAACACATTTGTGACAGTTTTAATAAGTTATTTTTGTGTCATTTGATGACAATTTGAGTCATTTTTTACAATTTTAGAGCCAATAATCATGTCAACTTTTTTAAACTTTTTTGTCAATTTTGTGTCATTTTGGTTTCAGTTTTGTGTAATTTTTGTGTCATTTCGTGTCATCTTTGTGTGATTATTGTGTCATTTTGGCCGTTTTTGTGACAGTATTGTGTCATTTTTGTGTCATTGTGTTTAATTTTTGTGCCACTTTATGTTATTTTGTATCATATTTTAAAATTTCATGTCAAATAAATTTTTATGTCATTTTTCTGACTTTTCTGTTTCATTTTTGTTTTCTTTCTTCGATTTTGTGTCATTTTAGAATATTTTTTTATTTTTGTGTCTTTTTTGAGCGATTTTTGTAAAATTTTCGTATCATTTTTTGTGTCATTTTTATGTTATTATTTTTATGTTATTTTGGTACCATGTATTAGCAATTTTGGTGTTAAATTTGTGTCATTTCTTTGTGGCATTTTTGTCAATTTGTTTTATTTTTTTAATGTTTTTGCGTTTTGTACCATTTTTTTGTGGCTTTTGTGCTAATTTGATTATTTTCTGTGTAATTTTTTGTAATTTTTTTTATTCAACTTTTGTATCAACTTCATGTCATTTTTGTTTTATTTTTTGTCATTTTTGTGCCATTATTGTGCAATATAAGTGTCATTTTTGTCTAATTGTTTTTGTCATCTCTATCATTTTGTGCCATTTTATTGATATTTTTATGTCGTTTATGAGTTTATGTGTAATTAATGTGCAATTTTTATGTGATTTTTGTACCATTTTTTTGCAATTTTAGTGTTAAATTTGTGAAATTTTTTGTTCTTTTGTGGAATTGTTGCGTCATTTAATGTTTTTTTTAAACTTTTGTGTCGATTTTCTACAATTTTTATCATTTTATCGTTAGGTTTGTGTTTTTTTTTTTGTATCATTAAGTGTCATTTTTCTGTGATTTTGTGTCATTTTGGCAATTTTTGTGACAATTTTGTCAGTTTTAATGTGCAATTTGGTTTTGAATTGTGTCATTTTGGGGATTTTTGGGTGTCAATTTTTATGTCATGTTTGTGTAATTTTTGTGCCATTTTTGCAGTTTTGATATTGTGATGCACATTGTGAGATTTTTGTATCATTTAATGTCATTTTGTGTTTTTTTTTTACTTTTTGTCAAGTTTTAATTTTTTTTTTGTGTCATTTGATGTCATTTTTTGTTATTTTATGTCATTTTTTGTTTGACTTTTGCTTTAATTTTTATGTCATCTTTGTGTCATCTTTGTGTCATATTTGTGCAATTTGGGTGTAATTTTGTGTCATTTTTGAATCAATTTAGTCCTCATTTTTGTGTCAGTTTCGTGTATTTTTTGTTTCATGTTTATGACACCTTTGGATCATTTTTGTGCCATTTAGTTTAAACTTTTTTGTATCTTTTATCTTTTCAATTTTTGTTTCTTTTCTGTACCATTTTTTATCATATTTGTTTAGTTTTCATGTAATTTATTTTATGATGTTTTTGAATAATTATTGCGTCAATTTTCGACATTTTTTGTCATTTTTTGGTTAGTTTGTGTAATTTTTATGTCATTAACGTGTCATTTCTTGTCATTTTTGAGTAAGTTGCATTTTTTGTGTCATTTTGGTATCATATTTGTGACATTTTTGAGTCATTTTTGAATAATCTTTTTCATTTTGTGTGTAATTTTGTTTTATGTCATTTTCGTGTCATTTTGATGACATTTTTGTGTCATTTTTTAGTCGTTTAATGTAATTTTGTGTTTATTTTAATGTCATATGGTGTCATTTTTGTGCAATTTTTGTGCTAATTGGATGCCATATAGTGTCATTTTTGTAACATTTTTGTGTCCTTTCTGACTTTATTGTGTTATTTGTGTAATTTTGTGTCATTTAGGGTCTTTTTTTGTGCCATTTGGTGTTAATTTTTTGTATGTTCAATCATTCCAATTTTTGTGTCTTTCTCGTACCATTTTTGTTTCATTTTTTGCATTTTTTGTCATTTCGGTGTCCATTCTAAAATTTTTTTTGGCATTTAAGTTCGATTTTTGTGTCATTTTCATTTCTTTTTGTGATATTTTTTAATAATTCTTGAGTCAGTTTTTAATATTTTTTTTAAATTTTTTTTAAGTTTGTATCATTTTTATGATATCAATGTATCATATTTTCTTATTTTTGTGTAAGTTTGTGCATTTTTTGTGTCATTTTGGTGTCATTTTTGTGTTATTTTGGTGTCATATTTAGGACAATTTTGTGTTATTTTTAGTCATTTCCTGTTATTTTTGTATCACTTTTGTGTCAATTTTTATGTTATTTTTGTGCAATTTTGATGCCATTATGTGTATTTCTTTCATTTTTATGTCAATTTTCGTGTCATTTTTGTAACATTTTTATTGATTTTTCATGTAATTTTTGTGTCATTTTTGTGTATAATTTTTATGTCATTTTGGTGTCATATTTGTAACATTTTGGTATCACTTTTTGTCATTTTTTATTTTTTTTTATCTGTGTGTCATTTTTTTGAATCTTTTTTTGGGTTTTTGTGTAATTTTCTCGTTATTTTGATTATTTGTTTCTATTTTTTTGTCTATTTTCAACAATTTTGTGTAATTCTTGTTTTAATTTTGTGTCAAATTTGTGTCCGTTTTGTATCAGTCTGTGGCTGTGGCTGTGTCTGTGGCTGCTGAGCTATACATGTTTTTTTTATGTGTGCGTGTATCTAGTAAGTATGTGTGTTGAAATGAGACAAATTTTCCCATCAAGGCCGAATGCCGCATTGATCGAATTTTCCAACTCCACTTCGCAGATTTTTCATAAAAGGAGAGCCTTATTTGGAGGATTAAATTGCTTACGCTCCGACTGAAATCTTCTGCATATCGAGTAAACGTTTTTGTATGCTGATAAAAATAATCAACATGCTCTCGAAAAATTGAAGCATGAATAATTGGATTTTATTTTTGTTCTGAAATCATTGATAAATTTAAAATTTAGATTTCTTAGTTCCCAAGGTCGGTACTATTTCAAAGATTGTGTTAACCAAAACATCAACCCGCAAATAATTTACCACTGACAATGAGTTCCCAGATTAGAGTGGCTCGAAAAATGCGGAACCATCAGCGGGTACTTTTCTATTCTAATAAGTTTGAAGCACCCGGAACTGAAAAAAAAATTTGACTGATTAACACGAAACGGTTCGCCGATTCTTTCGTAACTTAAAACGAATTCTTCTGAGAAGCAAAGATGAAAACGAGCTGCTAAGTTTGGAAAACTAAATTACCCATCAGTCCGTGAAATGAAATTCGTTGTCTGGATTCTGCCGGGAAAATTATAACTTAAATCAGCGGCAAACCAGCTCAAAGTTTGATAATTTTTTTTTTTTAAAGGGTAGGTAGCGTGTTTGGCCATCTAATATCGGACATCGGGTGCTGCTGAAAATTATTTATGAATCTTTTTCGACGCATTTTCTTCCCCCAAATTTCAATGCTGATAATTTCTGGAGCCAAACGAGGGAATGTGCAAAGGAATGCCCTTCAATCGGCCAACAAACGACGACGCCGCCTCCACATTTGTAGACAGCAATCAGAAGCAAACCTCCAAAAATGGTCTTAATCGCCGCCAAAGCCGGTGGCTCATATTTGAATAATATATCGGCGTGCCCTAGCCCCTCACTGATTAACATATTTCATGTTGCCCGGCAATCAGCGAGCGGCGACGTTGCATTCCATTTTTGTCTTGAATCTACGCAGCCCCCGATGGGACTCCACCTACGCGCTCCTTCCACTATTGGACACTTTGAGACCCATCCATCATCATTATTTGACCTTTTTTCTGCGTTCCCTTCTTGCCGACGATAAAAAATGATCCAAGTAGGTTTTCGGCGTGTTTTTTTTGTTGTTGTTTAGTGACCATGACAATTTCCAGTTGCGTCCATATTTGGGATCATCATGGTAAAAATTGAAGTAGGCGACGCATCGTTGATCCGAAAGGCGGTAGTCTAACAAGATCATCACGAGGCAAATAGACGACGCCACGCTTACTTAGCCGATAATTTAGGAGCTGGAAACAAATTCGGATGTAGATCGCGGAACCACCGTCTTTACTGTGCCTAGTGTATGTGTTTTCACATTGAATGTCTAAAGTAAGCTTGATCTCCGTCATTGGCAACTTCAAACTGTCTGGTTCAAAAATGGTGCTCCTCCCCAAGCGGCTTTGCATTTCCGGATCCTGTTCGTTTTCCGGCATACACCGACATCTTCGTAGACTCCTTGAGATCAACAAAATTGAGAATGATAACGACCCTATGCTTGATCTCTGCTTTTTGAACGAAGGGATCATCTGAACCTTTAACTCATAACTATTGATATTGAACTTCTTACTCTTGAACCTTTGACCCATGGCTCATGACTTTCAACTTCTACATATTAAACTTTGAACTCATGACTCTTGATATTTTTTGTTATTTTTAGCTGTTCAACCTTCGACTCAATACACTTTACTTTAATTTCTTATTCCTCAACTTTTGACACATGATTCATAGGTTTTTTTCTATTCTACCTGACTCATGACTCTTGAATTTCAATTTCTTACTTCTGCACCTTTAACTCATGACTCTTGACTTACAACTTCTGACTCCTAAAACCTTTAACTGGTGACTCTTGACTTGAAACTTCATACTCTTGAATCTTTGACTCATGACTCTTGACTCTTACTACTTCTAATTCTCAACCTTTAGCTCAAAGCTCATAACTTCCAACTTCTTACCCTTGATCCCTTCACTTGTGATTCTTGACTTTCATCTTTTTACTGTTAAACCTTTCACTGATGACTCTTACTTACAACTTCTTATTCTTGAACCTTTGACTCAAAACTTATGTCTTTCTTTAAGCTTTAAGCTCTTCAATATCTGAACGATAACCCTTTACTTTTAATTTCCAATTCCTCTTCCTTTGACGCATGACTCTCGATTTTCAACTTCTAACACTTGAACCTGTTTTATGACTTTTGACTTTGAACTTCCAACTTTTGAATCTTTGACTCATGACTCTTGACTTTACACTTTTTATGATCATGTTACCACTAGTTAGATATTCAACTTCTTGCTCTTAAACCTTGACTCTTGACTTTCTTGTAGTTTTTGGCTCTTCAACCTTCGGCTCGCATGGCTCTTGACTTCGAACTCCTGACATTTGACTTATGGTTCTTGACTTCTAACTTCTAACACTTAAACCTTCGACTCATGATTCTTGACATTCTATTTGCTGACTCTTCAGCCTTTGACTCATAACCCTTAACTTTAAACTTGTAATTCCTCGACATTTGGTTAATGACATTTGAGTTTCAACTTCTAGCACTTGATCCTTTGTCTCATGACTCTTGACTTTCTTGTTGCTGACTCTTCAACCTTTGACTCATGACTCTTGAGTTTCTAGTGGCTTTCAGTCTTTCTTTTGACGTCTTATTTGTACCTTTGACTCATGACCCTTTACTTTCAACTTCTAACACTTGATCTTTCGACTCATGACTCTTGACTGTTAACAATTCTGCTTTGAACCTTTCTCTCGTGACCTTTAATTTTCAACTTGTTTCTCCTAAACCTTCAACTCATGATTTTGGATATTGAAATTCTTACTCCTGCATTTTTAGCCCATGACTCTTGACTTTAAACTTCTGACTCTAAAACCTTGAACTCATGACTCTTAACTTTCAACTTCATACTCTTGAACCTTTGACTCTTGACTATGATCTTCTTACTATTTAACCTTTCACTCATTACTGTGACTTTCAACTTCTAATTCTTGAACCTTTGAATCATAACTTATGACTTCCTTTAATGTTTTAGCTCTTCAACCTTTGAATCATAACCCTTTACTTTTAACTTCTTATTCCTCAACCTTTGATCCATGACTCTTGACTTTCAACTTCTAACATTTGAACCTGACTCATGACTTTTGACTTTGAACTCCCAACTCTTGAATCTTTGACTCATGACTCTTGACTTTACACACTTTACACATCATGTTACCTTTCTTACTCTTAAACCTATGACTCATTATTCTTGACTTTCTTATAGCTTTAAGCTCTGCAACCTTTGGTCGCATGACTTTTGACTACGAACTTCTTATTTCTCAACCTTTGACTTGTGGTTCTTGACTTTCAACTTCAAATCTTTGAATCTCCGACTCATGATTCTTGACTCTTTTGTAGCTGACTCTTCAACCTTCGACTCATTACTCTTGATTTTCTCGTAACTTTAAGATCTAACCCTTGACTCATAACCCTTTACTTTTAACTTCTAATTCCTTGACCTTTGGCATATGACTCTTGACTTTCAACTTCTTGATCCTTAGACTAATGACTCTTGACTTTCACGTGGCTTTAAGCTATTCAACCTTTGACTCACAACCCTTACTTTTAACGTCTAGTTTTTTGACATTTGACTCATGACGCTATACTTTAATTTCTAACACTCGTCATAACTCTTAACTGTGAACGATTTGAACCTTTTTTTCGTAGCTCTCGATTTTCAACTTTTTTCCTTGAACATTTCACTCCTGACTATTGACTTCGAACTCCTAGCTCTTCAACCGTTGTCTTTTGACTGTCAACTCCTTACTCCCAAACCTTTGACTCGTGACTCTTGACCACATTCCCGATCAACGATTGGAGTTTAAAACTTACACAAACTATATCGTCGACAAAGCATCCAGAAGCCTTGGATTTTAATTTCGCAAGAGTTTTAAAATCGAGTTTAAAATTGTCGATCAAAAAAACTTCCCTAAAAAATGAATTTTTTATAATTTTTTTTTATCACAACTTCTCAAATATCAAACAAAACTATTGATCATACGCAAAATGAAGTACAGATGATCGATAGCAAATTTATTCGCCTTCAGTATACAGAAAAGAGATTTTAAATTAAATTCTGCAGTCCGAGATATTTGTACAGTATTTTAAGTACAGTATTTTTTTTTTATTTTCCAAAACTTTATACCTCGATCATAACTCAAAAATTGTTCTAATGGAATTTTATTTTAATTTCATTTTCGGATTCAGCACCCAATTTTACATTGAAAATTTGGGTCAGTCGATGAAGATAACAGATTTTAAAATTTTGTGAACAAGTGTTATTAATAGATGAATAAATCGAAAGAAAATCAATTGAATCGATCAAAAATCGAAATTGATAACATCGATAAAATCGATAAACTCGATCAAATCGATCAAATCGATAAAATCGATAAAATCTATAAAACCGATAAAATCGATAAAATCGATAAAATCGATAAAATCGATAAAACCGATAAAATCAATAAAATGGATAAAATCGATAAAATCGATAAATCGATGAAATCGAAAAAATCGATGAAATCGATAAAATTTATGAAATCGATAAAATTTATTAAATCGATAAAATCGAAAAAATCGATGCAATCCATAAAATCTATAAAAATCATAAAATCTATAAAGTCGATAAAAACGATAATATCGATAAAATCGATAAATTCAATAAAATCTATAAAATCGATTAAATCGAATAAATTGATAAAATCGATTGAATCGATAAATCAATAAGATCAATGAAACCGAAAAAATCGATAAAAATGGATAAAATCGAAAAAATCGAAAAGTTCGCCAGAATTTAAAAAAAAATGATTAAATTGATTGAATCAATATGCATGATAACGATAAAATCGATATAGGCGATAAAATCGATAAAGTCTATACAATCGTTTAAACCAATAAAATCGAAAAAATAGAAGAAATCGATAAAATCGATAAAACCGATAAAATCCATAAAATTTATAAGATCAATAAAATCAACAAAAATCGATAAAATCAATCGAATCGATAAAATCGATAAAATCGATAAAATCGATAAAATCGATAAAATCGATAAAATCGATAAAATCGATAAAATCGATACAATCGATAAAATCGATAAAATCGATCAAATAGATATAATTGATAAAATTGATAAAATCGATAGATTCAATAAAATCGATAAAATCGATGAAATCGATAAAATCGATAAAATCGATAAAATCGATAAAATCGCTAAAATCGCTTAAATCGCTTAAATCGATAAAATCGCTAAAATCGATAAAATCGATAAAATCGATAAAATCGATAAATCGATAAAATCGATAAGATCGATAAAATCGATAAAATCGATAAAATCGATAAAATCGATAAAATCGATAAAATCGTTAAAATCGATAAAATCGTTAAAATCGATAAAATCGATAAAATCGATAAAATCGATAAAATCGATAAAATCGATAAAATCGTTAAAATAGATAAAATAAAAAAAATCGAAAAATACCAATAATATCGAAAAAAACGATAAAATCCACCAAATCGATAAAATCGACAAATTTGTCAAAATTGACAAAATTGACAAAATTGACAAAATTGACAAAATTGACAAAATTGACAAATTGACAAAATTGACAAAATTGACAAAATTGACAAAATTGACAAAATTGACAAAATTGACAAAATTGACAAAATTGACAAAATTGACAAAATTGACAAAATTGACAAAATTGACAAAATTGACAAAATTGACAAAATTGACAAAATTGACAAAATTGACAAAATTGACAAAATTGACAAAATTGACAAAATTGACAAAATTGACAAAATTGACAAAATTGACAAAATTGACAAAATTGACAAAATTGACAAAATTGACAAAATTGACAAAATTGACAAAATTGACAAAAATTGACAAAATTGACAAAATTGACAAAATTGACAAACTACAAATTGACAAAATTGACAAAATTGACAAAATTGACAAAATTGACAAAATTGACAAAATTGACAAAATTGACAAAATTGACAAAATTGACAAAATTGATCAAATTAATATAAATTACGAAATTTGTGTTTGGTTGAATATGAACATGTTTGTTTTTTATCATCAGTGTTTCCATTATCGAAAAATGGAATAACAATTGAATCAGTATGTACCAGCAAAAAGCATCAGCTGAAAATGGGAAAAAAATGGTCATCGCCTCCATTAAGATATCGCTTGCCAAATCACTTACCTAGTTAATCCACAAAATGGTTGTACGATTTCGATTGGCCGGGCTAGTTTTTTGTCGGCCATTATCGAGGGGACCATTTTTCCAGCTCTAGTTATCGGTCTTCGGCCAGAGGGGAAGTAGCAAAACTGACCAGAAATGCCGAAACTGGAACACGATGGCTTTCATTTCACTATGACAATAACATCACTGGTAACGATTTTTTTTTCTTCTATAGTTGTTTGT
>NC_073691.1:184361925-184396949 GCF_029784155.1 Uranotaenia lowii
CAGTATCCCAGTGGCAGAATTCTTTAACCCGCTGCCACACAGCAAAGGAATTTCGTATGAATGAAAACGGAGATTGTACCAATGAATTGAGAAAATGCTTGAGACAGATTAAAAGCTTGAAAAAATTTGATGGCTGGTTCAACTTACACAATTATTGAAAAACACATACGATGAAGAAAAAGAATAACAGTACGTAACCCAACTGGCATCCTTTTTTTTAATTCGAAAAAGTTGAAACAGCTGAACCGGAGAATGAAATCAGAGAGTTTTTTTATCCTTTCCTTTTTATTTCATTCCTCTATTACGGTGACGTTCAAGCAGATTTCGATTGACTTTCTGAGTAAGTGTAAAGAGAATGTTCGTTTATGAGAATGTCATCATGTCATGGCCTTTCAATCCTGTCTCGAGAGACCAGATTGGTAAAAATAACAAGATTCTCTATCAGAATGGAACTTTTGATCGACTCACAATGTACTTCAAAACACCATTAAAAAAGTTTATACAAAACAAAATGAAATTTAAAGCAACTTTATGTTATTAAGATCAATTTGTGCATCCACGATGAATATCTTTACATTTAATTTTTAAATTGCGACCCAGAGATGGGTCTTGACTCAAACATTTAGTCAGCGAAACTTTTTTTTTTGTAGAGAAATGAATCCAACCTAGATGTCCAACTAGTCCCTGAAATTTCATCTAAGTTGGATTCATTTCTCTACAAAAAAAAAAATTACATTTAATTTTCGGAGACAATTTAATGTTAATCTAGATTGTTACAATGCAGAAAATGAGTGATTTCTTTAGTAGAAAAAACCCTTTCCCCAGAAATTTCAACTGGTTGCGAAAAAATGTTTTTTTTTTCGACTATTGTCATTTCACCATCTTTATGGCATCTACTACTTCATATCAACGTTGCAGTTGGTGGGCAGTTATTGAAAAACTAATCCAATACAAATGTGTCCGATGTTTAAGCTTGGGCTCGAACTCGCTGACATCAGCTCAGGAGGTTCTTAATTTTAAGATTTTTTTTTTTTCAATTCCAAGAAACATTTTTGTAGCCATTTTCTCATGCTGTTTTGATATACGTTCCATATACATGATAGAAAGATCGTTTAAAAGTTGAAGAAACAGCATTTACCTACCAAAGTGGAGGCAATATACATACATTTTTTTATTGTTTTTATTAAGCGACGAAAACTACACCAATTAAACTTTATTTGACACCTTATTCGTACCTATCGAACGAATGTAAGATTTAACGATGCCAGCGACAATTTTTCCAGTTCTCTCATTGGTCTATAGCCAATTTTTAGCCATCTGAATGCTGGTTACAGAGAGAACATGACGTTGATGATCTCATTTGTAGCCCGCGCAGGAGCAAAACCATTTCAAAGTTTACATACATGGCGGACTTTCTATCATATCCGATTAAAACTGACTTCAGACGACATTTAAAACGATCTTTTCACTATGCAGTTGGAATTGCGATTTGCAACACCATTTTGAACGACTAAAGTTGTCATTTCTGGTACGATTTCATGTTTGCTGGGTATGGCCATATAATCTGAGTCACGGGGTCATAACTAGAAGTTGTCAGATGATAACTTCGAATAGAAGGAAGAAAAAAATGTTTAGAACTCATTTTTTGACTGTATAAAACAATTTTTTGAAACAATCACTTTCAGCGATTTTTTATGGAAAATAAATGATTTCTAAAGTGTGCTAGTTCACCTAATTTTGCACTATTTTTTCTTTCAATTTTCTTATCGTTATTTCATCTTTTTTTGCTTCTAGTAAATTGGTCACCTTGAACAATCGTCTGCTTGAACTTTTTTTTTGAAATTTTCAAGCTTTTTTCTTGAAGAAAATCATCATCAATCATCAAATTTTTAACTTTTACTTTTAAGAGACAATTATTGGAAAAAATCATGTTTAGAATTTTGATCATCTTGAATAGACTATCATTCGACCAGATTCTTAAGAAGTACTTCTGAAATATAGTACAAAATTTTAGATTCCAAATAACAAGGCAGAATCTTCAATACTTAAATAGGTAAAATATTTTTATTTTGGTTTCAAACGTTCTGAATATTTTGTTGACTGTGTTTAAATTTGATTCAAAGTTATTTCTGGTCATCGATCAAGGAAAAATCGCCTTTACTCGCTCTTGAAAATAAAAAAAGAGAAACGGACGGTACATAAAACCTTTCGAGGTCGATTCTAAACTCGAAAGGTTTCTTGAAAATAAATTAAATTTAACTAAATTAAAATTTTTAACTCAATTTCATTGACATTGATGTATGGCTTACCTAATGCATTTGAAATATGATTCAAAGAGTTTATTTAAAGATGAATTCGGTGATGAATTTTGAAAAAGGTGAATGCGCCAAATGTAAACAAATGGAGCTATCTGCTGGGTAAAGAGGTCCTTTCGGAGATCTACCTTTTGTTTGATGATACAAATTTATCTGTAGTATATTTGGTTTTCGAGAAATAATGGAAGCAAGATATTATTTTTGCTGGAAGCTAATGAAGTTTTTAAACTTTGTATGCATTTTTATCGAAACGGTTATTTTGGCAAGACACAAATGTCACAAGGATGGTGAAGTGTCATTAATAAAACCTTTAAAAAAAAGGTTATTTTGGCGCGTTCGCCGAACATACTTATAAAAATCTAAGTTTAACTGGTTTTGAAAAAGAAGTCTTCTATAAAATAAAAACACCTTGTTGCTCGAGTCAAAAATTACGAACGATACTTATCTTTGCGCAACTCATTTACATTAAGCGTATCGAATGTAAGCAAAAAGTTGAATAGTTTCTGCATCTGCATCTCACTCTAGCACACGCGGAATTATGACCCAAACTCTTTATCGATTCCATAGCCAATTTTTATCCATTCTGGATTATTAGGCAATTACCAAAAAAAACAAGTCATAGTAAGCCAGAAATAGGGATCGTTTGGAATAGAAAAAATATCCGTGGATAAATCACACAACATGTAGGAAAAACAAGAAAAACACTTTCTGATGCCACCATGAATCACTTTTTACATAGAACCCCAATTTAGTTATTCTAATCCTCATTTTAAAACGCGCACTTCCTTGTTTTCAATCTACATGGGACTGACTGTTTTAAACAACAACACTCAAATCGAAAGCCAACCAGCGTACACTTCTCGGCAGTTCCATAATCATCTGGATTTTTGGAAATTGCTATTTCTGCAAATTATCCGCAGTTTTTGAAACAAAATAATTCCCCTCCCGAATGCCACGAACCATATTTAAATTGCGCAAACATAGATTGAAACCTCCAATTCACAGCAAATTTTTACAGCCCAATTTTTGCAAAGCCTGTTAAAAACACATCATCACTTTGATTTCATGTTCTCTCTATATGGGAATAGGATATCAATCAAATTGTAGAGAAAGCAATAACCCACAATTTGATGTGCGTAACTTCTCGATTGAACAACATTTAACAAGATATGCCTCTTTTAAGTTGGGACTTGAATTCGCTCAGTGTAAACAGAATAGGGTTAAAAGGGTGAATTCAAATCATGAAATTTCAACATTCTTAAGAGCCTTCAAATTTTAATTTTAACAGTCAGATTTGGTTATTCCGACTTGCATAACCATAAATTTTCAGTTTCGTATCCTAACTTTTTCCTTATTTTGACTGGCACTTGAATATCAACATATCATACGTTAAAATAACTACTGTTTCACAAAGTCTTCATTTGTTAGTTTCACAAAAAAATAATTGTTATTTTAATATTTTTGTTTTTATCTGAAAATTACTAACAAGTTAAAAAATCAACTAAATTGAGTTCGATTTGTGAAAATCTGACCATCAGGCGGGTCAGGAGGAGGAATACAGCTTTCAGAGCCTATTTCTCTTATAAAATTATATATAAAAAAATTTTTTTGTGACGTGAATTCACTCAACTCATAACCCCATTGAATAAAAATAAATCCTTTTTCTACAAAATGGAGCAAAATTTTTTGGCTTCAAAACTTATTATGATTGTTTCGAAATAAAAAATCAATCCAGTTATTTTGAAAACATTTCAACATTTTCACTTCTTTAACAATAAATTTTATTTCCAAAATAATATTAAATATGTTTGATTTTTTTTTCTCTTTTCTCCGATGGTTTTGTGTGATTTGAGTTATTAAAGTTTTAAAAAAAAAGTTTGAGATTTTTTGCTTAGCGAACGGATAAAAATCACTTGCGCGCAGTACAACCGCGTGGAATGTGTCTGAAGTGTATCGATGGGAAAAAATGTGTCAAGTTTTTTTTTCATTAATTTTTGTTGAGTTTTTCCCGGGTTTTGAACAATTTTCCTCGGATATTCAGGGTTGAAAATTTCGATTTTGCCAGATATTTTTGGTAAAAGAGCCCGGATGGAACCGGTCCGGAGACATGCGGGAAAAAAATCTGTCAACCTCAGCCGAGTAACCAAAAGTCGCAGAGTTATTCAATCGTGTTAATTGAAAGTTCACATTTGAATGAAAACTCTGGACCAGTTTTCGTAAGTGCTCAATTTAGACTTCAGAACGTACATGAAAAGTCCATGGAATAAGCTAGCAAGATTGTCCGATTTTATCCGGGTTTGTCCGGATATTTAGTACAACATATGGGAGAAGTCCGGTCCAGCCTGGTTGCCCGGTTTTCAGTAATAAAAAAAACCTGGATTTTGCCTAGATTTATTAACTTTAGCCGCCAAAATTGAAAAAAACGAAATAAATTGTCTTGTAAAATTTTAAATTAAAGCAATCAAAACGATTTTTTGAGCAAGTTTTATAAAATAATCATAAAAGGTTTTTGGAAGCCTAAAACACGATTTGAAGTCTGCTGATAAGATAAATTTAGATTAAAAAATAATTTTTAATTATTTTTTTATTGAAGAATTTTTGGATTTTGACAAAATGTGCCCGGAGATTGCCCAGATTTTTGTTCAAAATTTTTTCAATAAAATGCCCAGATTTTGTCAGGTTTTAAATGAAATAGCCCGGATTTGTCCGGCCCGAATACGTGTGGAAAAAAATTTGGCTACCTTACCATAAAAGTATCATGAAAAATTTTTGTGCGTTCTAATGAACTTCTAATGAACTATTTATTTCCATGCCGAACTTCCAACGAACTTTTAAGTTTCATGTGGAACATCGAATGAATATTTTAGGTCCATGCGGAACTTCTGTGGAGTTTGTGTGTTGTTCAATCATGTGATCGATTTTGTGTTATCGGATCGAAAATAGCGGCATATATGAAGAAAGCTTTTTTTCTCCACTTAAAGGAAATCTAAAGAAGAGATGATTTAGGGAATGGCTATCACCCAGTGTCCCCGAATCGTTTCTACCATCGATTCCCTTCATAATAAGGCCAATACTTTTAATATGTCCAAGTCTCGATCCGATAACTTTGACATACTTCTTTACGGATCCGGCTATGGCATGGCCACAACCGAATATCCTCGAATTGCTTTCCCTATCGCTTCCCTTAATATGGAGGCCAACAGCTTCCCTGCAATATGCCGCAAGTCGGGATCCGATGAATTTAATACGGGATGAGCTGAACCAATTTTTCTTATATTATTTCAATAGCAACAAAAAAAATGTAAAGAAAAATAATGTTGAATCCATCAGCGAAATAAATTTGTCATTTCCGTTTTGAGCTTTAAAAATAACCACATTTATGTTGTCCCTAGAAAGAAAGAAAAAGTAAAAAGGAGAAGAACAGCTACGAAATTTACAATTGAGGAAGCTTACCTTGAGATGAAGAATTAAAATTGTAGAATGAGAAAGAACTCATGCGAAAAAAAAAACTTCTGTGGAATGGATGAAAAAATTGTTTTTTTTTTTACTTAATATTTCTCTCTGCTAAAATGAATACAGGGTTTTATTTTCAACTTTTCAATGATCTTTTTTCTTTATTACTTTGAACACTCTTTCCTCAGAATTTCAATTTTAATAAGATAATCCAATATCAGTTAAAAAATCACAAATATTTCTGCTCAACACTAACATTTGAAGCTTCTCATCCTCCCAAAGGTCAGTCGAGTGATCATCAATGTGGTTGGTCCAGCCGACTGGGCGTTATCCGATTTGTGTCAGCCAATATAATGCACAATTTTATTGCCATTCGCAGCTTTAAGAATGAAAAACACCTTTCCTAAAGAGTACTTTTTTTTCGTTTCACACCCGGCCATTTGAGAAATAAAAAAGAACGAATATTAAAAGACAATCCAATACCATCTCCGGCTTCTTCTGCTCAATAAAATACAACTTCGATTACCTTTATTCAACTATCCAATTTTGCCTTAATCAAAGTAGTTCGCGCTTTTTTTTTTCTGTTTCTTCGTTTCTTTGCATCTTCGTTGGTATTTCGCTGGGTGAAAAAAAAAATCGCACCACTCATTGCATTTATTTTCGCTTGCTTCGATCGTAAAATGGAATATTAAAAGCCCATAAAATCAAAGTATTTTCCAGTCAGCCGGTTGGTGCATTTTTTCCTTCTTCTTTCATTTACTTGTCATTGATGAAAAGAAGTGAAAAACAAATTACGCACACACACATTGCGACAACCGGCAACATCCCGCCTACTTGACCTATCTCCCAGAAAGCACTAAAAAAAAACCAAATTCAAGGCCTACCCGAAACTGTGTAGAAATGAGTCTGCGAGTCTGGTTCGCTCATTTTGGGCCCTCGACTGACGATCAACTGTTTATAAAAATCACATAAAATAAAAATTATTATTAGTTGCCGAATCAATTTCGTTTCCCCCCGCTTCGACTGACTGGCTGGGCGTCCCATCCCAGCAGCTAATCTTTGAAGTGGAAAATATATTGAAGGAAGAAAAAATAACCAAACAAAGCAAAACCAGCGTGCCAAGTTCCGGCGAATGGCGGCGGCTGCTGGGAGGAGATTTTAGATTAAATTCAAAATTTATGGATTAAATGTGTCGTAAAATGTTGCTTTTTTTTGTCTCTCGACTCTGCCGGATTGGACGGCTGCAGTCTCTCGGTCGGTTAGGGAATTGTTTTTTTTTTACTTTTAAGTGCCAGTTAGACAAACGAAATTCAATCGCCAAAGCCTACTGCTTTTTATTTTGACGGTAGACGGTATTTTTTTTTCTAATTTGCTGGGCCTTTCGTTGCTTCCCACTTGGCATTAGCGAGTGATCTAGTTGGTATCATCGTTTTCAGCCTTTCCCTGCTGCCTCGTCCCGAAATACAACGGTCGCCATGTTGACATCCATGATTAAATTTCTCCGCAGCTGGAGAAGGACGGGACCCCCTTGGGGATTTTTTTTTCTTCTACGGATGAGCTCACCGATTCACCGGGAACCCACAAAGTGCGCGTGGATCGTGGATCCGTAAAAATGTATTATTTATGGTGCATTTTTCTCACCCCGACGACGAAGCCAAACTTTTGATCTTGCCTTCAGAAGACCGCGCACCATCGACTTTAGAGGCTACGGGTCTAATTTAACCGAATTTCAGATTCCACTTTTTTTCCACGCCAATGGAATAAATGAACACTTTATTCGGAATGTTTAACTTTTTTGGATAAATTTAAACATAATTGAACGGAATCTAGTCTTAATTGGGTGCTGAAAAGAGATGCTAAAGAAAAAAAAAATTTAAAAGGCGCTAGTTTCGTGGATAACTCAGTTGAATGAAGGTAATTCAAAACTGCTTCGTTGCTATTTCTTAACAAGAAAGACGGAAAGTTAGCATTTTTAAGCCAATATATCCGTTATTTACTTCTATTTGAAAACTAAAAGTTCGTTGAAATCTCTTGGCTTTTTTATATATTTTTTTTAATCTTAGCATTTGTCCAATTAAAGTCCACAATTTACATTCGGAGCACCAAATTCCATTCAATTATTCTAAATTAAGTTGCAAAGACCTTTAATAAAACTAAGTGTCCAAAGAAGTTGAACAAATTTTCGGGGATCTGAGAACCAAAAATCTTGAAATCATGAAAATATTTTAGCTGTGATGATATTTATATCAAAAACGCAAAAAAGTCAGAAAAAGTATTTTATGTTAAATATAATGTCAAAAATTTTCCAACCCTCTACAGCAAATTCTGCCTTAAGATTTTCAACTTAGCACAACCCCTGTCTCGAGTTCAAGGCAGTTTTCAAGAAAACCCAAAAAGTGGATTTAAAATTAAAATGACCGTAGCAATAAAGCGAATTAGTTTTTCTGGCGCAACGTAGCTAACCCTCCCCTTTTGGTATTTTTCTCTTTTCCAGGTATGTTGTGAAGCCGTGGAACACGTGTGCTCTAAAAGGTCTGCGACACTGCGGATTCTTGCTGCCCAAATATCCTCCAAAATCCACCCCCTATTTAGGCGAAAGCAAGCCAGAGACGGCCTGGATTTTTCACCAGAAAATTGCCACCCGTTTTTACCGGAATAAACAGAAACCGGACCGGAGTTTTCCACAAAAAACAGGTTAAAAAAGCTGAGTCTTTTTGCATGTTTGGGTTTGAGAAAAAAGGATCCAAAAATGGTAGGTCAAATGGAAAAAAATAATGAAAATCTTTTCGTTGAATGGACTGGCTCGGAAGGTCAAAACGATGGCATTTAACCGACTAAACTCAAACAGATTTAGCTATTTCAGCATATTCAGCATATTTTTGACATTTTTGACACTTTTGACATTTTTGATATTTTTGACATTTTTGCCATTTTTGCCATTTTTGCCATTTTTGCCATTTTTGTCATTTTTGACATTTCTGACATTTTTGACATTTTTGACATTTTTGACATTTTTGACATTTTGACATTTTTGACATTTTTGACATTTTTGACATTTTTGACATTTTTGACATTTTTGACATTTTTGACATTTTTGACATTTTTGACATTTTTGACATTTTTGACATTTTTGACATTTTTGACATTTTTGACATTTTTGACATTTTTGACATTTTTGACATTTTTGACATTTTTGACATTTTTGACATTTTTGTCATTTTTGACATTTTGACATTTTAGACATTTTTGACATTTTTGACATTTTTGACATTTTTGACATTTTTGAGATTTTTGACATTTTTGACATTTTTGACATTTTTGACATTTTTGACATTTTTGACATTTTTGACATTTTTGACATTTTTGACATTTTTGACATTTTTGACATTTTTGACATTTTTGACATTTTTGACATTTTTGACATTTTTGACATTTTTGACATTTTTGACATTTTTGACATTTTTGACATTTTTGACATTTTTGACATTTTTGACATTTTTGACATTTTTGACATTTTTGACATTTTTGACATTTTTGACATTTTGACATTTTTGACATTTTTGACATTTTTGACAATTTTTGACATTTTTGACATTTTTGACATTTTTGACATTTTTGACATTTTTGACATTTTTGACATTTTTGACATTTTTGACATTTTGACATTTTTGACATTTTTGACATTTTTGACATTTTGACATTTTTGACATTTTTGACATTTTTGACACTTTTGACAATTTTGACAATTTTGACAATTTAGACAATTTTGACAATTTTGACAATTTTGACAATTTTGACAATTTTGACAATTTTGACAATTTTGACAATTTTGACAATTTTGTCAATTTTGACAATTTTGACAATTTTGACAATTTTGACAATTTTGACAATTTTGACAATTTTGACAATTTTGACAATTTTGACAATTTTGACAATTTTGACAATTTTGACAATTTTGACAATTTTGACAATTTTGACAATTTTGACAATTTTGACAATTTTGACTATTTTGACAATTTTGACAATTTTGACAATTTTGACAATTTTGACAATTTTGACAATTTTGACAATTTTGACAATTTTGACAATTTTGACAATTTTGACAATTTTGACAATTTTGACAATTTTGACAATTTTGAGATTTCCTGGCCAACTTAGAAGAATTTTTTTTTCACGCAGGCAGCATCATTTCAATCTTGCGATTATTTTTTGCACGGGTTGCTTGTTTTTCCCGGTCCAAAAATCGTTGTGTCGAAAGGATTAAAAGCTTTCCTTCGAGTGGCGTTTTAAGTGGCTGGTCTATTTTCGAGGTTGCCTCAAAACACAAACGCGTAATGATATTCCTTAAGAAGGATTAGCCGAAATTGATCCATTCCAGACCGAGCTCCAAAATGGCCACCAGATCTGGTCGATTATGAGAATTGGTAGGATTCCGGTAGCCGCCGCCATCTTTGAATCAAGTAACACATTCCAACACCCACACGCGCGCGGTTGGGTGTGATAAGGCGAAAATTTTCCGCTGATTCAGTCAGAGCACGTGCTCATTTACATTTTCTTGCCATACCGTCGGCAGCCTGGAACATCTTCAGAGGTTGCTAGAAGAAAAAAAAATGAAGAACCCAGCCGGTGCTTTCGAGTAGCCGGAAAATGGGAAAACTTTTCGCTAAACACACGTGGCACCTTTTTTATGTTTTTTTTTTCTTTGTGAAATCCCCCGCCAAACCACCAAATCTGGGCGGAATTCCGGGTTCAAAGGACCAAAACCTTTCTTTGACGAAACTAGCCTAGCTCTAGGGAAGGTGGGAAGGGTACAAAAAATGGCTCACGTTTTCGCCGTTCGGCACCCCTTAAGATAGGCAATTTTCTCCGATGGGATCTCTGAAAAAGAAGTAGAACGGAGTCGGTGGAACCATGTGGGGATCAGCACCGGTGCCAGGATTTTTTGGCACTATTAAAAAAATCAAATATGGGACCGGGTAGGTTGCCGGAGCTCAGGAGGAAATTCTCCAGCGGTCGTTTTGTTTGCCGAATCGATTTTGCGGAATGCCAGCAATCGCGCTAAGCTGAAGAGCGAGCAAGAGCAAAGCCAAGGCGGTTTTTGATTCGATCTGGTTCATAAAATTTGGAATCGTCACGGATTTGGATGCGGACCGGATTGAGAACGACAGGATTTGGTTTACTTAAATCATGATTAAAGTGACTTTCTTTTTTTGGAAATTGCAGTCGTTAAAATGAGGTTTAACATTCTTCAGAATTCATTTTAATTTGCATTTTAGAAAAAAAATATGACAGTTAAAATCTTTTCTATGTTTAAATTTAAGATTTAGCTCCCAAGTTATAAATGGATAAAAATTGTTCGTTAAAACACACAAGCCTGGTAAAAAAAATTTTGATTTTTGTAATCAAACGAAATTCAATGACAGACACACGTGTTTAAATTGGAACCCATCGATGACATCTGCGCGAAAATTGAACGATTCCTAGAGACAGAAGTTGTGTTACAGACTGAAAACGCGCGAGGGTATTTAGGCAAAGAAGTCGAAAACTAGGGGATGGACTTCGGAAGGTCTAAAGGTAGTTTTGGGAAAGTTTTTTCTTAGAGGTGAAGGAACAAATGATGCGAAACTCAAATGTTGCAGCCGAATAGGGACGAATTTGGGATGAATGGTGTCCCAAAATGGAAGGACGAAAACAACTTTCTCTTTTTTTGTTTGGTTGTTTTGTACCACATTCGCTCCAATAATACTGAAGATCAGATTTTTGCTGTTCTTTCATGGTTTGTGTTCACAGATTCTGTTCATTTCGGCCATTTTTTTGAGTTTTGATTTTCTGCGACAAAAGCTGGAAACTTTCTCTTTTCATTTGTTTACTTCTTGAGGGATGAACCAAAAAAAATAGAGACAAATTAAGGATTTCGAAGAGTTTGAACTCAGAATCAAGATAAGGAAAAAAAATTAAGGCTTATTTGTAATCATCTGCTGAAGTGAAATTTAATGTCATTTAGATATGTTTTTAAAATTGTAACCTTAAAAAAACTCAGATTTTTTACACTTTGAAGCTAATTGAGAAAGTTTTTTTTAGTAATCTGCCCAATCTCGCATTTACAAAAGGTTCATTAAAATTGGCTTTAAACCAAAGCCAATCAGATTTTCCACTTACTTTTTACGCAGAATATTTTTAAATATATTATTCTAACAATCCATACTTTTGAAAACTGTTTGAAAAGCAGTTGTAAAAAGTAACAGCAAAGAAAAATTATTATACATCTGAAAATTGGAAATGGATCTATTTTTCAAAAAATCGTCAATTATCTACCTCTTAAATTCTTATTCCCTAAAAAAATGTTTGACAGTTGAGTCTAAGAGTTATGACCATCCTGGATCGATATGAAAACATTTCGAAAAATATCCAAAATATTCACTTTTCATACAAGTTGAAATATCTTCAACAATTTTTTTATGAGTATTGCATTGAATTGGTTTTATTTTGTTTCGAAATTTATTAAAAGTGGATGAAGTTCAGAACTACAACCGGAAAAATACTGATTGTTAAGTTTTTAAACCTCTTTACTTAGGCAATTTTTGAATAAAATTGCCAAAACTATCTCCTCCTCTTTAAAGTTTTTTGTTAAACTAAAGTTGTTCGTAATCATTAAACTGAGCTTCTGTGATTTTTTAGCGAAATATAAATTTGAATTCTAGAGAGAGTTATTTCTATTTTGGATCTCAAACCTTAAAACATGCAAGTTTACATCCACAGCTAGAGCTTTATTGAATCGGCATCGGCTATTCACGATATCACAAACTTCAAATCTAGAAAAACTTGAAAATACAACTAGTCAAATTACTTCAGCAAAATTTGAATTATGGAAGTATTGAATAAAGCACCGTATAATTTTTCAGGAAAAAGTTGACTACTACCCTTTTTTAAAACATTTATTGTGGATAAAATAGCAATTTTTTATGTTTTATGAAATGCAAACATTTGTAATGGTTTTTATATCTCACAAAAAATGTACCTCAAAAAAGGAAATTTTGAAAATTTAAAAAAAGTTAACCAGATTCAAAATAAGGAACAAAATCTGAAAACCCCGGGAGCAAACACGTCAGACATTTAAAAAAAACTACCAGCTTTCCTTTCATAGTGTGATTTGGATGGCAAATGTGACAAATTGATGGAATTCCCCCAATTTACGATTTATCCACACGCGCCAGATTCAGCGAAATGAGAATGGTAGGTTGGAATCCGTATTATATTTGGTATTAGAATATTTGGTGATTCTTTGGATTTGAAATAAGGATCCTAATTTTTTTTTCAGCGAGTATTTAGACCGGTGAAATCAGGGCGCTTTTTTTATTTAAAAACCAAGCAAAATCCGAGCATTGGAATCAAAACTGTCCACCAAAAATTTAGGCAATATCTGAGCAAATTTGTTGAAAACCCAGGACGAACTCTACCAAAATAAAAAAAAAATTTTCTAGCTAAAACTTGTCAGCAATAATCCAAAAATCTTTAATGTTTATTTTTGTAAGATTCCCTCAAAAACATTTATTTAGGACGCATGAATAAAACTTTTCACAACACAATTTGTCGTTTCTTTTTTTTTATTTTGATTTAGTTAATATAACGTCAATGGAACGCTTTTTTCAATAAAATCCAATCAATAAGTTGTACGATCCAGACTTTTCCTGAATTTTGTACTAAATATCCTGGCAACCTTAATTCAAAACTACCGATTATGATCTATCAGCTTCATAGATTTATGCTTATTTAAAAATATGGTTTCGTTCAAATCATGCGTTAAATGTTCAGAAATTATTAGAATTCTTTGGCAACCTCTTAAACCCTTTTTAATATTTTGTTTGGGCTTGAAAAATCTCGTGTTTTACGAAGGCTTGTTTGAAATTTATTCCTAGTTTCAGGAAACTTATAGAACAAACCTTTAATGCACATAAAAGTTAATGTAACAAAAATGTAGCTTTTTTGCTTCTGGAGAAACAAATCGTGTCAAAAATCTATATCTAATAAATTTAATTTTGATAAGCAACTCACAGGAGGTGACCGAATATGCTTGATACTTTCAAAGTGTTTCCGAGTATCACATTCATTTCCCGAGGAATTTATTCTCAAAATCATCGGATTTTTCAACTCTTATTTACATATAATTTTTTCGTGATTGTTCAGGTGGAGTTGTCACTTTTTATGACAAAGAAAATGAAATGGCTGATCAGGGTTCCATTTTTGAACGGCAGTTTTTTTTTTCTGCTGAATATGTCAACCTTTTTTAAGGTGTCTGTTTCTTCCAAATCTCTTAGTTTTAGCTCTAGATTGACATCAATTTTTTTTTCAGATAACTAACATCACAAATTTTCTATTTGCTTCGTCAACGTTTCGAAACATAGGGACGATTTCAAAATGGGATCATTGAGAAAATCAGTAAATTTAACTTGATGTGGAAGCCAAACTAGTAATCTTTGTCAATTTGACTCATACATGGTCAATTAAGGTTGCCAGATTTCCCGATTTCACCCGGACCTGTCCGAGGATATTTGATATACAATTTAGGAAAGATTCGGTCCAGCACGGTTGCCCGGATTTCGTTGAAAAAGTCCGGATTTCACTCGTATTTGTTCACTTTTTATTGCAAAATAATAAAAAAAAACCTCAAATTGAGTTGTTATTATTTTTGATATTTGCATCCAAACCCGATTTTTTTTTGAGTTTTATCTCATCAATAATAAACGATTTGAAAGGTGCCTTAAAATACGTATTCAAATCTGCTGAAGTATTTAATTGAAAAAGATTCCAACTGTTTGCTACTTAATTTTTGTTGAATAATTTCGAGGTTTTGACCAATTTTCCCGCATATTGCCCGGATTTTGAGTTGAAAATTTTGAAATCAGATGCCGAGACTGTGTCCGGTTTTCAGATCAAACTTGCTAACCCGGTAGACTTCGTTCTACTAAAAAAAATTCTATCGATCGGTTGGGTTTTTGATAATCTCGGATCAACAATTATTTGACTGATTCCGTATTTTGCAATGATTTTTAATGTGAATCCTCTAGTTTGGAAGGAGGAGTGTCTTTGAATCAAAAAATACAGGTTGCCAAAATTTTTCCCGGACGTATCCGGACCAGGCAAATCCGGGCTATATTACTTTAAAACCTGGCAAAGTGCTGGCAAAATTCAATTCAAAATCCTTGCAATATCCGGCAGAATTTGGTCAAAACCATGAAATTATTCTACAAAAATTAATAAAAACATCATTTGAATCATTAGTTATTCAACGAATTCTACTTCAGGTTCTCAACAATTCGTTTATGTTAATTTTAATATATCTAGCTTGAAAAAAAAATTCAATTTTCAGGTGACAAAATTAAAAACAATAATGATGCAATTTGAATTTTTTGTTTGATTTTCCAAAAAAAAAAAAAATGTGAATGGATCCGAACTAACTCAGAGCACTTTTCCCATTTTTTTTAAATTAAATATACAGGGTAGAACCGGGTAAAACCGGGTAATCTGGCCAGCTTAACTTTGCTTATTAGAATTTGATTTGAACTTACAAAAAGTGGTTTTTAAAGAAAGCTTTCAAATTCGAATTTTATAAATAGTTTATCCAGTTTTCAAAAGTAAATGTAATCGGATTTATGCAGACTCGGTCTTAGTTAAAGATTTTTCTTTGCAATTTGGTTCTATGGAGTATTCCTGCAATATCTTTAAGAAATATACATTTTTATTTATCATCGGTTACCTTTCATTAAAATTTAGTTCCTGTGGATGGTTTTTAATCAAGTTTTTCATAAAACAAACCTTGAAAAACGAACTCCAATTCTATTTTATTTTCGACATTTTCAGCTAAACTGTCAAACAAACTTACTTTGGTTGAATTTAAAATCGATAGAACGATCAGAATTAGTAGCCTGCGATCTCTTACAATTTAAATTCCTTACCGGATTTGTCATCTTGATAATTCTATTTTCCTTGTGGAACTCATTTAAATCTGAATTTTGAACCTGAATTCAAAATTTGAATTTTTAATCTTTTTCGGGATTTCAATGCGTTTTCTAATATACATAAACACGATTTCTGAAATTAAAAATTCACTGCCAGCCATAAGTTTGACATCATCCCCTTGAAAACATGCAAATTCTGAACAGCCACATCTCAGCCATCTTATGACACACTGCTCATCTTTTCGAATAATCGTGAGCTAAACCTTCTTCAAATGTGTTTTGAAGAATGTAAATTTTTCCTTTATATGACTTAAACTTATCTTAAACTAGGGAAATTTTCAATAAACTGTACTTGCATGTTTGAGAAGACTGATTTCAAACTTTTGTACTTTTGGATAACTTAAGTAGATATTTTATTTATTTTAATTTCGTTTCAAATTTTTTGCACAAAATTCAACAAATATCTTTTAATGGGTATGGAATAAGGGTAGGAATGTAACTTGAATTTTGATATTAGGTCCACTCTACCCTGAGATAATCGGGTTTAAATTTTAAGTGCATTTTTATTAAATAATTTTCTAAATTTAAGCTTAGTTTAAGTCATATCAATTAAATAAAAACATTTTTCAAAACACATTTGAGGAACGTGACTGAAAGATATAATGTCATAAAATGGCCAAGATGTGGCTGATCAAAATTTGCATGTTTTCAACGGGGTTATCACAAACTTATGGCCGACAGTGTATGAGGCAAGAATCCAACTTGCAAATTCAAATTTAAATTAAAATTTGAAATGATGAATCTATATCGCTATTTTGAAGCTTTGTTACGTATGAGTTTTGCAATGATTAGGTTTTTTTTTTCAAGTTCGGAAAAATATTAACTGAAGAAAAAAATGCGTTTGATTTTCGAAAATGAAGAATAAAAGCTTGAAGGAAATGTAAAATCAAATATACACTTCAATTTTACAATTTAATGATGATTCGAATCGAAAATCAAGAATCTTGAACTGGATACATAATCTGAAATATGAAAACGATTATGATTAAAAGGAACCAGATTCTCTGAAATGAGTTAAATCTTATTTCAGAAATGATTTACTATCAATAAGTAAGAAAACTAAAAAAAACTGTAGCTCATTTCTGAACCTGAGATCAGTTTTGACATACGTTTTGATTCAAGAATTTCGTCATAAAAAAAAATAAGAGCATTTTAAGTTTAAAAAAGTTTTAGGGCAAAGTTGTAGAAGAACGAAGCATTTGCTCGGTCTCTTGGCATGAAATGACTCATACATTGATTTTTTATTGAAAAAAACTTGTTTGTGTTCCAAACTCGATGAAAAGAGCTTGAAAACTGCTTGACTCGGGAAAAATTTTACATTAAATAAACTTAGGCCTTTAATTTCGAGGTAAGATGGTTCATCTCTCTCTTAAGCTTCAAATTTGATAAAAATCACTCCAAATTAAAGTATTGTTCATGTTAAATTTTGTAATATATTTTCGTTTTGTATGGTACCCTCCTTCACTTCTCAAAAATGGATGAAAATAAAATTCATCTCATTTTGTAAATGTTGGTTTCTATTTCTAGTTTTTAGAAAATATTTCGGAAATTATTTGAGCAAAGTCGAATTTGATGTTATTTTGTAAGAACATCCGCTCCCATTTCAAGAAAATAAGGTCGTTCAGAAAAGTTAAGGTTGCCAATTTTTTCTGAACGAACAAGGCCGGTCAATTTCCGAGCTAATAAGCTAAAAACTTGGTAAAATTCGAGTATTTGATTTCATATTGTCAACCAAAAATGCGGGCTGATTGGGTAAAAACGCAGGAATAACTCAAGACAAATCAAGAAAAAAAAATTGGAACCAATTTTTTTTCGTCAAAGCTCATCAGCAGACTTTGAATGGTATTCTAGCCAACCCTAGCGTAATTATTTTTTTTAAACTAGCTCAAGAAATTTCATTTTAGACGTATAAATAAAAAAAAATTCAACACAATTTTTTTTTGTTTGATTTGGAAAATAATGTGAATTATTCTGGGAAAAATCCGAGCTTTTCTAATGAAATCCGGCAGAACAGGCCTGGCCGGATTTTTCCCAAATTTTGTATCTGGGCAAACTCGGATAAAACCGAGAAATCAAGCTTTAGCATCTCGTCTTGTTATGTAAAACCATGATAGTGTAACAACATTAGTTTAAAATGTTAGTTTTATCGTATTAAACGTTATTTCTGTACGGGAGCCTTTCCTAGTGTAAAGAAATTTGGACTACTCTACGAACCATTCTTGGTCAATCGGATCACCCGTTTTCAACAGCTTGTGCTCCAAAAAACCTAATTTTGTTTTGTATAAGAGTGTTTTCATATAATATGTCGTCAAATAGTATCTAAATTTGTTTATAATAGATACCTAAAATTTATTTCCTTTTTTGAAAAAAAAAAAACTTATTTAAATTCAATTTATGTAAAAATTGCTCAGCAATTTTTCGAAATGCATCTTATTTGATGTTTATTTTGTATGGGAGCTCCATCATCTATTTATAATAACATATTGTCCTCAGGCTTGCGAATGTCATCCAAAAGAAAGTCGGGATCATAACAGTCACATCACATATCCCAATGACGTTCGATGAGCTCTGACATTGACATTGACGATCATCAAAAAAATGATACACAACTGGATAATATGTTATTCAGTTTTGCAATGGCAGTCGCTCAGAAAAATGTCTTCAAATAATTCATCCCGATAACATTTTTTACTTTTTTTTTTTTTTTTTTTTTTTTTTTTTGTAGCGGCCCACCACACTCCCCCACACCAAAAAGCTCATTAGAGCCCCCTGGTAATGGACGCTACTGTTCTCAGCATGTCTGGCAGCAACAAAAATTAATAAAAAACGCGGGCAAAATTTTACTCATGCTGAGAACTGAAATGTTTAAATTTAGTGCGAGGAAATGTAATGATAATACTCAATTAAATACTACATGGATCTCAATGGAAAACAGATTTCCTTTAAAGAGATCCACTATTTGATATTAATACTACTAAGCAAACATTTAATCAAATAAGACATTATAATTTAAATAATTAATAAAAAAAAAAAAAGAACACACAAAGAAACTAAATTGCTACAAAAATTAATTATAAAAGAAGAAAACTGGTCACTGATCGATCGGTTTTTAACGACTCAATTTTTCTTTTAATAGCTGTATTACTTTGATTTTGAACGTAGAACGGTTGTTGATGGTTTTTATTTCATTAGGCAAGGCATTGTACTTAGTTGGACCAATAAATGATATTCTTTTTTGACCTAAGGATGTCACGGATCGGCTTCGTTGTAAAAAATCTGACTGGCGAGTGTTATGAGTACGCAATCTTTTTGATTATTACTTTGTGTTGTATTGAAACTTGTGTGTAAATTGTCGTAGACATATATTACAGTTTGTAAATCGCAAAGATCTTTTAATGGAAGAATGTTATGGGCTCTTAAGGTGTAGAGCTGTTGGGTAGGAAAGAGCAACGGTAGTCTATAAATATTTTTTAAGCATCTATTCTGGAGAGTTTGAAGTTTTTGTAAATTTGACAAGGAAGCTCTTCCCCATATCATAATAAGATAGTTAATATGAGAGTGAATAAACGCAAAGTAAAATTTCAATAAAACATGTTGAGGCACAAAATTTCTCAATTTCCATAGGATACCACAAAGAGGAGAAACTTTTTTCTCTAGATATTCTGTGTGACGACTCCAACAAAGAGTTTCATCTAGGTAGATTCCTAAATATTTAAAGCATTTTACCCTCTCAATAACATTTCCATTTATCGTTGGGTCAATATTCGGAGGTAATCTTTTATGTGAAGAATGAAATAACATGTATTTGGTTTTCGTATAGTTGAGTGAGAGCAAGTTGGTATTAAAATATTTAGATAACAATTTCAAGTCATTTTCAATTTGTTGAATGATAATATCAGTAGATGCTGCTGAGTAGAAAATTGCTGTATCATCAGCGAATAGGCGTGCTGTGCCTTTTAATGGTAAGTTACAGAGATCATTAACATACAACAAAAAAAGTAACGGACCTATATTGCTACCTTGTGGTACACCTATATCAATATTTCTTACCACGCTTTTGGTATTTTCAATCACTACAAATTGCTTCCGCCCCTCTAAGTAACTGCGAAGGATATTATTAGCTGTTCCTCTTATTCCATATTTGTCTAGTTTGGATAGTAATATTTCGTGATTCAATGTATCGAAAGCTTTTTTAAGGTCCAAAAACAATGCTCCCACAATATTTTTGGAATCAATTTTAGAAATAATGGAGTCGACTAGTTCTGAGATGGCAATTAGTGTGCTCGAGCCGGATCTGAAACCATATTGCAGCTTATAAAGTATGTCATGCTGGTTCAGGAAATTTACAATTCTGGTCACAAGAAGTTTTTCAAACACTTTACTAAAAACACTTAAGGTAGATATTGGACGGTAGTTGTTTATATCATGGGAATCGCCAGCCTTAAAAACAGGAATAACTTTTGCGATTTTGAGGCATTCAGGATAAATTCCAGTCTCTAAAATGTAATTAAAATATTCCTTAAGTATGATAGAGAATTTGTCATGGTAATTTTTTAAGACACTTACTGGGAAATTATCAGGTCCACAGCCCTTCTTATTTTTAAGGGATAGAATGACTACCCTTACCTCATTCACAGTAGCTGGATGTAGAAATATTGTATTTTGTACATGTTCAATACGGGATAAATGGTCAGAGCCAGGGGTCAATTGGAATTTCCTCAGCTAACCTTTTGCCAATTGTGGAAAAGTGCCTGTTTAATTTTTCACAAACTTCTAAATTGTTGGTAGTGCTGCCTTCTTCATCAGACAGGTTGATTGATGTGGTTGGTTTGTTTTTACCCATGAGGGTGTTTATATTTCTCCAAAGCTTCGAATGTGGTGTGTTGTTCAGTAAACGTTCATAATATAACTTTTTGCATTCCTGTTTTTTTAAATACAATTTTTTATTTATATGACTCAACATTTGTTTTAGTTGGACATCATCGGGGTGCCTTTTAGAACGTTTTAAATAGTTGTTTTTAATTTTTATGAGTGTCCAAAGATCTAGTGACATCCATGGACAGTAGTTGCCTTTCAATTTTACATTTTTTTTTATTGTCCTAGTAGACATTGATCGAAAATGGCTGTAAGATGTTGTGATATCTTGCAAACCAACATTCACGTTATCTGGTAGTTGAACATTATTCAAATAATTCAAAAATAAATTGTTCAGTTTACAATGATCAGTAATTTCTTTCGTTAAAGTTGCCATTTGTTTATTACTTGATAATTTAAAGGATGTAATAACCTGTAAATGGTCGCTCACATCAGTAAAAATAGTGTCATTTCTCAGTCGGCCTAGATCAATCTGCTTAGAAATGACGTGGTCTAAAATATTATTAGTTTTTGGTCTAGTGGGGAAGGAGTTTGTGCAAACATAACCAAAGGATTCCAAAATCGACTTATATTTCGTAACTGTATTTAAATTGGTTAAATTTATGGGGACATTAAAATCACCTACAATAAGACAAGAATGGTTATCGGCAACAGACGCTAACAAGGATTCAATTTGATCGCAAAATGAGTTAAATGGAAATGCGGGTGGTCTATAGATGCCATGAACACTAAAAACTTGACCACTCAAAGATATTTGAATGCTTATCCTATGGAAACCTTCAATGACCTTATTTTCAGTAATTTTGAACTTTAAATTTGTTTTAATATACATAGCTAGACCTCCATAGGACTGGTCACGGCAAGAAAAGATCGAGGTGTATCCTGGAATGTTATAAATATTACAATTATGCTTCGCAACCCAAGTTTCACAAATAACAATTACATCAATACAGACATTTAAATGTTCAATAGTCTGCAACACACAGTCAAACTTATTTAAACTATTCATACTACATATATTCCATTGCAAAACTCTTAAATTTCCTAAATTGTTATCACAAGTTCTTAAATTAAAATCATCGACATTGTCATGGTATACATTAATTAGATTATCCATTAAATTATTTATATAAAAGGTAATCACAAGACCTTTTACAAATAAAATTTATTTTAATTCTGAATCATTATTCCTTTTGCGTTTAGGAGATGGGGTTTCCTTGGGAATTGATGAAACGCTTTTTCCTTGAGTGATGTGCTTGCTCATAAAATGGTTCATTTCAAGTTTTGTTTTAATAACATCTGGTTTAGAAGTATCTGTTTGTTTTACAAGGATAGCACCGCCTCTACCAGGCCAGACGTATTTTACTCCTAGTAAGTCCTGATATTCACGTAACTCGTTCAGAATTTCCATTGATAAAGGTGTAAGCTCGTCCCTAATTGTGATATTGAATGGTTTTCCGTTTAAACACAAATGTCGGGTCAACTAAAGAGGAAGCGAGTTTCCCAAAGCTTCGTTTTTTATTGAATATCTCTTCTTTAACAAAAGTGTCTTTAAGAAATACTTTAATTGGTGGTAACTTTTCGTTGGGTTTATTCGAAGAAAGTAGTCTTACTGCATTTTCTATGTATTCAAGTTTTAAATCGTAACTAAAAGTCCCACATATTTTACGAACAAGTTCTAGAGTATTCTCGCCACTTTGAAACGGTACTCCAAAAATCATTAAATTTTTAGAAATAGCCTCTCTATTGAATCTATCAAGGTTCGTTTCTAGCTTTTGTACTTGATTTGAAAGTTTGGAATGTTTGGATTTGAGACCAGATACTTCTTCTTCAAGAGCATCATTCCGGGATTTTAAATCTTTGAAATCCGTCTGAATTTCTTCAAATTTCGAAGATAAAAATTCCTGTGACGCCTCTATCGCAGAAGTAACTGATCTCATATCCGTTTTTACCGAAGTCAACTCTTTAGAAACAACGTTATAAACTGTTTCCTCAATTTTCATGTTGATATTTTCTATAATTGTCTCATGATCTTTACGTAGAGTTATAATTTTAGAATAAATAGATGCACAATTTGGGTCACAAAAATATTGCTGTGCTTTCATTTTGCGTGCAGCACTGCCAATTAGATTTTTACAACGTAGATGGACACTTTTAAAACAATACGCACAAGTAATAACTTTCTCAAGGTTGTTTTCCACGTTTTTACATTCAGTACACATTACTTCATTATCACATTCCATGTTCAGATCAAAATAAGATACAACTAAAAAGATTAAAAAAGAATCAAACTTGTTAAAAATACTCACAATAAAAATTAAACAAAAGGGGACTAAATGAGATATGAGGTAAATGTAAATTATGATGAGTACGGAGATGAAACTATGAGCTAAGACTGTGATGATATTAATAAGCAGCGTAATAATAATAATAATGAAAAAAGAAAAATGCTCAAGTCTACAATAAGCAAGGACAACACGTTAAAACTTATGTTCAAAAAGAAAAAAAAAATTGATTAATATTTTAAAGTTAACTAATAATATTACTTATAATTACAAACTAATAAAGCAATTGCCAAGAATATTGCAAAAATTTAACTCTGGAAATGAGAAAAAAAAAATCTGTTGAGAATGATCGCTTTTCAGAACAAACAACTTTCAACTTTATGTTGCACTGTGTACGGCTTCCAAAAAAATACTTATACTAGTGACAAGTCACCAGCGAATCAGCACGAGCTAGTTATAACGATGTGTGCTACTGACGGAAGCAACAATACTTTCGTTCTACTCATGTGTGCTGGCTGCCTTCGCTTAATCTTCACCGCTAGCAACCGAGATTCACTAACAAGCTAGCAAGTGTAAGAAACACAACCCTTTGAAGTGCGCTAACAACAGAGACACACACTTTCGCACTACACGCAAGTGCTCCGAGGTTCGCCAAATACTACACCGCTCAGCGACGAGATTGACTAACAGCTGAGCAAGTGATAGAACCACAATCGTTTGCCCACGGGGCCGTTTTTTTTTCTTTCTTTGGTTGACCGACAAGCGATGATCGTAGTAGATGCGGTCGGAGTATCAACTTCGTCAACGACTTGTTTCAGTTGCAAATTAATATCGAAAGAGTTAGTTGTGAAGAGAAATGGAGAAATCTCACTTACTCACCAACCGAAGGAAGTGACACTCGATCAACAGCTCACCTTACAATGAATGATGGGTTGTTTTTTGGCACAAAAGAAAACTCTATTCAAACACATAAATACGGTCAAAAACACATAAATTTAGTACGGCCGAGCAAATTGAACACTTAGTAACGCCACTTTGGTTGATCACAGAATTTAGAGTAAATATTTCCGAAACAAAATCAAACTTAATTGCGAGCTACACCACAAGACGATCGGTCAAGAAACCAGCGCTGCCAGAAGGACTTGTAACTGTCGAAGATTTTGTTGGTCCTCTGACTGTCAGAATGACGTTTTAAATTTATAAATTGCGTGAATGTCATGGAAAAAACTTTAAATTGCTATGATTTTGACGGTCATGAAGTTCATAATTACGAGCAATCGAAACTTCTAACTACAAGGAACAAATCGATTTCTATGTTTGAATAAGTCGTCATTTGGTGCTGGCCCGGTGCCTATGGCCAGGCCGGTTCCGGAATTCGGAAAATAAAAAAAAATCAGATTTTATCTGTCGACACATGGACGGAAAGCTCATGATCTGTACATGCTGGAAATTAATAGGAGAAGTGATTCGGGAACATCTGGCTATAGCCGATCTGGTCGGTTGAGCAAATCAAGAGCATTGTAGTCATATGTCAGAAGTTAAAATCTGATCATTTTGATTCCAAATGGGTTAAGCCTTACTTCGAACAATTTTATCCTTTCTGAATAAAAAAAAACTCAGAAAACCGACAACCGAACGACCGAAAAACGGATAACAAAATGTTTCATTCAAAAATTGCTTAAAATTTACCGAAACTTCTAATCAATATATTTATTTATAATTTCCTTGATTTATAATTTCCTTGATTTTTGCAGTAGATTTCATGTAAACAAACTTTAAACCTAACATTTACCCAAGAAAAATATACAATGTTAGCCAAAAAAAAAAGCATTTTTTTTAGTAAATTTACGTGTTTTTACTGCTTATTTTAAAGCTGTTTGACCGTAGGATGAAAATTAAAAAAAATACAAAAAACTGCTTTGCATAACCAATGAATATGTCGATACATTAAACCTTGAAAAAAAAACATTAGTTGAAATTTGTGAAAGCCCTAGCCAGAAAAATCTGCCATTTTGATATAATTTTCATTAAATACAGATTTTTAATTTTGGAATGGTTATAACCTTTTTTTGGACTACTTACTTGGACTTCTTCTCATGTAACGATAAAAAAAGAAGCTTAAGAAAAGGAAAAATCAATTATATGTATACCTAAGACAATCTTCATTACAACTTCTCCTCGAGTGAGTTGTTTAGTTATGACATTCACAAAAAGGACATGACTGCGACCAACGGTCTAATCGAACTGATGAATGTCGCTCAAGGCTTCGGTGAAATGTTAATGACATTCTGACAGTTATCATCCCTGCTTATCAAGTCAAAACTTGCATGTGTTCCAATTTTCAATAAATCCACATATAAATTGTATGAGTTCTGTCGTTTTTCTTTGAATTTTGTATGGGAGTCCCCACGTTTCAAAAGCGATTGGAATAATTCTGCAGTTTTATAAAAACAACTTGGAATTTTTCGAATTATGTCATATTTTCAATAAAATGTGAGGAGTTGGATATTACTATGCAAACCGTTTTTGACCCGAAAAATAATTGGATACCTTATTTCAAGTCATTCTGACCGTCGGTTTATACGAAAACGCCTCCATTTTTATTTTATAAGATTTCCCAGATTTGCCCACTCCAGAAACGTTCTAGAAAAAAGTTTATGCTTATCAAACTGGACTGCGTCAAATTTTTTGAATTACCTTCACTTAATTTAAAAAAGGACTCTCTTTCTTAAGCAGAATGAAGAAAGTCATATCAAATTTAGCGTTTATGCAATCGTAAGCCAAAGATAAGGATTTTAAAATGGTTTTATGTTATCCTTGAATGAACAGCAACCAAAAAATAGAAAATGTCAGAAAAGGGACAACCGGTCCGAAAATTATTACAACCATATTTTGCTCGGTGCGGCCATTACCGTTAAAATGTCATTAAATTAATTTCTTTAGTGGTTTTCTTAAACCAATTGCACTTTGGCTGGAAAGTTTCTGATTTTTTTTTGCTTCCATCCATACTTGTTGATATTTTTTTTTTGTTTTGGTGTCGCTCAGCCAGTCAGTTGTTGAGAGATGAAAAAAAACTCAAAGCAACTTTGGGGTCGTAAATTGAGGCAAAATAATTGCCATACACAGGAATGTTCGAATTAAACACCTTTGGAAGTATTTTTTTCCCCGCTTTTCTGCTTTCTGTGGTGCTCGATAAGTTTGCGGTCCGCTTGGGAAAACGCAAAAATAAAACAAATTATACTTTTGCAAAAAAAAAAACAAAGTGGGAACCACGCTGTGAATCGTTTGCCAATGGCGATAAAAATCATAAGATTATGGTGGAAAATGACCCGAAGACTTACTTCTTTCGAAGCAGCAGGAAGGGCAAGAAGCCAAAACCGGAATCGAGTCGACGCCGACCACGACATGAAACTTGTAAGTAAAATGGTAAATTTAATGGACAATTGGCATGTTTAATTGCACTGATGGTGGCAACTTTGTATGGAATGCAATGAGTTCCATAATTGAATGGCGACCGTTGGACAGGGATGATGGAGTGTCTTTACGTGATGATGATTGGAAACATGATCGTTGTTTCGGAATTCGATTAATTTAATTTTTTTGTTTTGATTGAATTTACAGAAAATTCAACATTCAGTTCCATTCTGCATTTGCATATGAGAGTATGCTATTTTTGTTTTTTGACGAGAAAGAGCAAAAAATGCACAATGACGCCCCGGAAAAGTAATCAACCGAACCGGAGTCGTTTTCCTGACCTAGTCCAAGGTCGGAATTTCAACCCTCATTTATTCCGAAAAAGCTGAGACGACGGCTCATCCAAAGCTGGCTCGGGTAGGTACTTGCAACAAGTATAAGCAAGTACTTTTCCTCTATGTACAACATCGATCCATCCAGTCGAGTCAAGTCAGTCAGTCAGTCATTCATCCATCCATCAAACCCGACATGTCCTCGTCAACTCGTCGTCGGTGACTGCTTCTGGTTCTTCTTTCTCTTTTCCCCCCTTCCTGAGACTGACTAACTGACGTAGACTTCCGTCTGCTGACGTTTTTGACAGATAGTGTATACTTTTTACCCTTCGACAAATCCCTCTTCGGTCTTCTTCCCTCAGTCTGGTGTGGTCTGGATGGAGGGTTGCAATTCCTCAGGTTTGGGGTTGTGCGTGCACGGCCTGCCTTGTGGATGCAATAAAAACGCATAGTCTTTTTCAGCCGCCCAAGTAGGCTTTTGTCGAGACGAACGAAAAATCGATTTGCTGTTGCATGTTGCATTTGCCCCTTTCCTTCTAAAAAAAACCAGAGAGAGTAAAAAGTGCTGCTATAAATTTTATGACACCGATATTTTGCTCCTAAGACCCGAAATGACGTTGACACAAATCCTTTCGTCTCACGTTGCAGTTTGGGAAATTTATCGGTTTATTGATTTCGGATTTTTTTACAACTTTTCTGCATTCTTGGAAGCAGTCAACTCTTTTCTTCCGTCCCAAGCAGTAGAACAGGTCAGCCGGCAGTAGTTTGGGTTTGTTTTCAGCCAAGACTGTACACACGATTTTCCGGGTTGATTTGTCAACGTGACTGATTTTTTTTTTTGGAACATTTATCCATCGGTTTTCTTTGGTTCGTCAAAAAGTTGCAGCGCGGTTGTAAATCACAAAGTTGGTTACGTTTCACCTTTTTGACGCAATCTCCCCGGGTTACCTGGCCATCTTTCGCTCTTTACTCCTGCTGAAAAGGGTTACTGCGATCAACAAACACACCTCCCCGGGATTTTTTAAGGAATCACTCAGCAGGTTCAAGTTGTGTTTTACCCTTTTCTTTTATTTTAGGCTTGTTAAGTTTGAAATTTATTAACAAGCAAATAGAAAGAAAAGAAGGAAAAAAAACAAGGGGAATCTAAAACGTGTAACCGGGAAAAGAGAAAGTGGTAACTCTTTTTTTGTAAAAAAAAAAAGTCTACAAGCAGCTTGAGGCAGAAACATTTCCTGTCAGAACATAGGGAATCGAAAAAACCTTCTTTCGAAAGAGAAAGTTGTTCACAATGGCCTACACTGCGATTCGTTTCCGTGGCCATTTGTTTTCGGGTACCGATGGTAAAAAAACGATTTCAAGACTAAAGAACTGAATAAAAATTTAAAAAAGAAGCTGTGATATTTGATTCTATGAGATCACATGTTCAGAAGCAGTAACAAAACTTATTCTTACAATAAGAAAGTAACATGGCGACCGTTAAAAATTCGAATCATACTCATTAAATTGGCTCCAATAACAAAACGAATGAATTTTTAACGGTCGCCATGTGAAAAATCATAGAATTCTAAACAATTTGAATATGTTGAACATCCATCAAAAAGCTTACTAAGCAAATTTGACAATTTTGACAATTTTGACAATTGTGACAATTTTGACAATTTTAACAAATTTGACAATTTCGACAATTTTGACAATTTTGACAATTTTGACAATTTCGACAATTTTGTCAATTTTGTCAATTTTGTCAATTTTGACAATTTCGACAATTTTGACAATTTTGACAATTTTGACAATTTTGACAATTTTGACAATTTTGACAATTTTGACAATTTTGACAATTTTGACAATTTTGACAATTTTGACAATTTTGACAATTTTGACAATTTTGACAATTTTGACAATTTTGACAATTTTGACAATTTTGACAATTTTGACAATTTTGACAATTTTGACAATTTTGACAATTTTGACAATTTTGACAATTTTGACAATTTTGACAATTTTGACAATTTTGACAATTTTGACCATTTTGACAATTTTGACAATTTTGACAATTTTGACAATTTTGACAATTTTGACAATTTTGACAATTTTGACAATTTTGACAATTTTGACAATTTTGACAATTTTGACAATTTTGACAATTTTGACAATTTTGACAATTTTGACAATTTTGACAATTTTGACAATTTTGACAATTTTGACAATTTTGACAATTTTGACAATTTTGACAATTTTGACAATTTTGACAATTTTGACAATTTTGACAATTTTGACAATTTTGACAATTTTGACAATTTTGACAATTTTGACAATTTTGACAATTTTGACAATTTTGACAATTTTGACAATTTTGACAATTTTGACAATTTTGACAATTTTGACAATTTTGACAATTTTGACAATTTTGACAATTTTGACAATTTTGACAATTTTGACAATTTTGACAATTTTGACAATTTTGACAATTTTGACAATTTTGACAATTTTGACAATTTTGACAATTTTGACAATTTTGACAATTTTGACAATTTTGACAATTTTGACAATTTTGACAATTTTGACAATTTTGACAATTTTGACAATTTTGACAATTTTGACAATTTTGACAATTTTGACAATTTTGACAATTTTGACAATTTTGACAATTTTGACAATTTTGACAATTTTGACAATTTTGACAATTTTGACAATTTTGACAATTTTGACAATTTTGACAATTTTGACAATTTTGACAATTTTGACAATTTTGACAATTTTGACAATTTTGACAATTTTGACAATTTTGACAATTTTGACAATTTTGACAATTTTGACAATTTTGACAGTTTTGACAATTTTGACAATTTTGACAATTTTGACAATTTTGACAATTTTGACAATTTTGACAATTTTGACAATTTTGACAATTTTGACAATTTTGACAATTTTGACAATTTTGACAATTTTGACAATTTTGACAATTTTGACAATTTTGACAATTTTGACAATTTTGACAATTTTGACAATTTTGACAATTTTGACAATTTTGACAATTTTGACAATTTTGACAATTTTGACAATTTTGACAATTTTGACAATTTTGACCATTTTGACAATTTTGACAATTTTGACAATTTTGACAATTTTGACAATTTTGACAATTTTGACAATTTTGACAATTTTGACAATTTTGACAATTTTGACAATTTTGACAATTTTGACAATTTTGACAATTTTGACAATTTTGACAATTTTGACAATTTTGACAATTTTGACAATTTTGACAATTTTGACAATTTTGACAATTTTGACAATTTTGACAATTTTGACAATTTTGACAATTTTGACAATTTTGACAATTTTGACAATTTTGACAATTTTGACAATTTTGACAATTTTGACAATTTTGACAATTTTGACAATTTTGACAATTTTGACAATTTTGACAATTTTGACAATTTTGACAATTTTGACAATTTTGACAATTTTGACAATTTTGACAATTTTGACAATTTTGACAATTTTGACAATTTTGACAATTTTGACAATTTTGACAATTTTGACAATTTTGACAATTTTGACAATTTTGACAATTTTGACAATTTTGACAATTTTGACAATTTTGACAATTTTGACAATTTTGACAATTTTGACAATTTTGACAATTTTGACAATTTTGACAATTTTGACAATTTTGACAATTTTGACAATTTTGACAATTTTGACAATTTTGACAATTTTGACAATTTTGACAATTTTGACAATTTTGACAATTTTGACAATTTTGACAATTTTGACAATTTTGACAATTTTGACAATTTTGACAATTTTGACAATTTTGACAATTTTGACAATTTTGACAATTTTGACAATTTTGACAATTTTGACAATTTTGACAATTTTGACAATTTTGACAATTTTGACAATTTTGACAATTTTGACAGTTTTGACAATTTTGACAATTTTGACAATTTTGACAATTTTGACAATTTTGACAATTTTGACAATTTTGACAATTTTGACAATTTTGACAATTTTGACAAATTTGACAATTTTGACAATTTTGACAATTTTGACAATTTTGACAATTTTGACAATTTTGACAATTTTGACAATTTTGACAATTTTGACAATTTTGACAATTTTGACAATTTTGACAATTTTGACAATTTTGACAATTTTGACAATTTTGACAATTTTGACAATTTTGACAATTTTGACAATTTGACAATTTTGACAATTTTGACAATTTGACAATTTTGACAATTTTGACAATTTTGACAATTTTGACAATTTTGACAATTTTGACAATTTTGACAATTTTGACAATTTTGACAATTTTGACAATTTTGACAATTTTGACAATTTTGACAATTTTGACAATTTTGACAATTTTGACAATTTTGACAATTTTGACAATTTTGACAATTTTGACAATTTTGACAATTTTGACAATTTTGACAATTTTGACAATTTTGACAATTTTGACAATTTTGACAATTTTGACAATTTTGACAATTTTGACAATTTTGTCAATTTGACAATTTTGACAATTTTGACAATTTTGACAATTTGACAATTTTGACAATTTTGACAATTTTGACAATTTTGACAATTTTGACAATTTTGACAATTTTGACAATTTTGACAATTTTGACAATTTTGACAATTTTGACAATTTGACAATTTTGACAATTTTGACAATTTTGACAATTTTGACAATTTTGACAATTTTAACAATTTCATTATTTTATCTGAGGTTTTTTGCCATTTAGCATGCATCTTAAAAAATGAAAGAGCTTATTTCTTATCATCCACATTGAGTTCAAGTAAAATCTCATACTCCGTTTTTATGTTTTGAAACTTACGTGTTGTCAAACGTTCTGTTCATTGTTTTGTTTTGTTTTTCGTTTCTTAAAGTGTATTCACTGTTTTTAATTATATGAACTTTCCAGTAACTTGAATTTTTATTTGATTTAAGATAAAAGAATGAAATCTTTTCCTTTTACCATAAAGTTAAGATTTTTTTCTTTGACTTCACCTTTCAACCCTCCATTAGCATTAGCAATCAAGCCGCTTAAAGTTTCGTTCGCCTTATTTTTTTCTTTCCATCGCTGCTAATTTAATTTAAAAAATGATGCTTATTTTATGGGCCCCCGATAAGAGCAATCGAGAGCGCTTTTTCGGGAGGATGCCCCAGAACGTATCAAGATTTTTCACACCACAACAGCGCAACACACAAGAACCGGTGCGAAAATTTTCCACTTTTCCGTGACGCAGAAGCAAAAGTTCTTCCCCGGTCCCCAACTTCCTTTGCTTGGATGAATCGAGAGCGGAAAAAAAAGGAAACGACTTTTCACGTCGAAAAACTTTAAGATCAAAACAATTTTCCTTCACTTTTACCAGCCTCCATTTTGGGTTAAGGATTTCGTTTTCCGTTTTGCTTGTTGTTTTTTTTTCTTTCTTAAAAAAGCGAGCAAAACCAAATCGAATTTTGCCTTATCAAACGCTGTTAATCTGTAATCGAAAATTTGCTTTAACGAAGCGAGAATACAAAAAAAATCAAGTCAAAGAAAATGGAATCTTTTCGGCAAACAGAAACAGCCCTAAAAATCCGAAAATCCACGGATTACTTCGATCCACGTGGCGGTCGCCTGGAAAAGCAGGCGGGAATGTAAATATAATCGCCATATTTTCGCTCTGCGGTTTTCTTTTTTCGCTTCCTTCAATCCACCGTCAATGTTGGTTCGGTCGACTTGACAGCCTGCTAGGATTATTGATTTTTCGTCCACCATCTCCATTTTTTGAAGCAAAAAACTATCTATGAAAATGTTTCGATTTTTGTTTGATTTTACTTCACTAAAAGCTGGTGAAAGCCTTTCACTGTTCCACCAATTGGAGCATCGTTTTTTATGGTTTATTTTCATTTCATTTACCATGTTTTTTTTCTCCCACACTTTTTGCAGGTTACTTTCCGGGGAAAACAACGCAGCATAACAAACAACTATAGAAGAAAAAAAAATCGTTACCAGTGATGTTATTGTCATAGTGAAATGAAAGCCATCGTGTTCCAGTTTCGGCATTTCTGGTCAGTTTTGCTACTTCCCCTCTGGCCGAAGACCGATAACTAGAGCTGGAAAAATGGTCCCCTCGATAATGGGCCGACAAAAAACTAGCCCGGCCAATCGAAATCGTACAACCATTTTGTGGATTACTAGGTAAGTGATTTGGCAAGCGATATCTTAATGGAGGCGATGACCATTTTTTTCCCATTTTCAGCTGATGCTTTTTGCTGGTACATACTGATTCAATTGTTATTCCATTTTTCGATAATGGAAACACTGATGATAAAAACAAACATTTCATATTCAACCAAACACAAATTTCGTAATTTATATTAATTTGATCAATTTTGTCAATTTTGTCAATTTTGTCAATTTTGTCAATTTTGTCAATTTTGTCAATTTTGTCAATTTTGTCAATTTTGTCAATTTTGTCAATTTTGTCAGTTTTGTCAATTTTGTCAATTTTGTCAATTTTGTCAATTTTGTCAATTTTGTAAATTTTGTCAATTTTGTCAATTTTGTCAATTTTGTCAGTTTTGTCAATTTTGTCAGTTTTGTCAATTTTGTCAATTTTGTCAATTTTGTCAATTTTGTCAATTTTGTCAATTTTGTCAATTTTGTCAATTTTGTCAATTTTGTCAATTTTGTCAATTTTGTCAATTTTGTCAATTTTGTCAATTTTGTCAATTTTGTCAATTTTGTCAATTTTGTCAATTTTGTCAATTATGTCAATTTTGTCAATTTTGTCAATTTTGTCAATTTTGTCAATTTTGTCAATTTTGTCAATTTTGTCGATTTTGTCAATTTTGTCAATTTTGTCAATTTTGTCAATTTTGTCAATTTTGTCAATTTTGTCAATTTTGTCAATTTTGTCAATTTTGTCAATTTTGTCAATTTTGTCAATTTTGTCAATTTTGTCAATTTTGTCAATTTTGTCAATTTTGACAAATTTGTCGATTTTATCGATTTGGTGGATTTTATCGTTTTTTTCGATATTATTGGTATTTTTCGATTTTTTTTATTTTATCTATTTTAACGATTTTATCGATTTTATCGATTTTATCGATTTATCGATTTTATCGATTTTATCGATTTTATCGATTTTAACGATTTTATCGATTTTAACGATTTTATCGATTTTATCGATTTTATCGATTTTATCGATTTTATCGATTTTATCGATCTTATCGATTTTATCGATTTTTATCGATTTTATCGATTTTATCGATTTTATCGATTTTAGCGATTTTATCGATTTAAGCGATTTAAGCGATTTTAGCGATTTTATCGATTTTATCGATTTTATCGATTTTATCGATTTCATCGATTTTATCGATTTTATTGAATCTATCGATTTTATCAATTTTATCAATTATATCTATTTGATCGATTTTATCGATTTTATCGATTGTATCGATTTTATCGATTTTATCGATTTTATCGATTTTATCGATTTTATCGATTTTATCGATTTTATCGATTTTATCGATTCGATTGATTTTATCGATTTTTGTTGATTTTATTGATCTTATAAATTTTATGGATTTTATCGGTTTTATCGATTTTATCGATTTCTTCTATTTTTTCGATTTTATTGGTTTAAACGATTGTATAGACTTTATCGATTTTATCGCCTATATCGATTTTATCGTTATCATGCATATTGATTCAATCAATTTAATCATTTTTTTTTAAATTCTGGCGAACTTTTCGATTTTTTCGATTTTATCCATTTTTATCGATTTTTTCGGTTTCATTGATCTTATTGATTTATCGATTCAATCGATTTTATCAATTTATTCGATTTAATCGATTTTATAGATTTTATTGAATTTATCGATTTTATCGATATTATCGTTTTTATCGACTTTATAGATTTTATGATTTTTATAGATTTTATGGATTGCATCGATTTTTTCGATTTTATCGATTTAATAAATTTTATCGATTTCATAAATTTTATCGATTTCATCGATTTTTTCGATTTCATCGATTTTATCGATTTTATCGATTTTATCCATTTTATTGATTTTATCGGTTTTATCGATTTTATCGATTTTATCGATTTTATCGATTTTATCGGTTTTATAGATTTTATCGATTTTATCGATTTGATCGATTTGATCGAGTTTATCGATTTTTATCGATGTTATCAATTTCGATTTTTGATCGATTCAATTGATTTTCTTTCGATTTATTCATCTATTAATAACACTTGTTCACAAAATTTTAAAATCTGTTATCTTCATCGACTGACCCAAATTTTCAATGTAAAATTGGGTGCTGA